>NW_024043372.1:9216489-9461053 GCF_014851395.1 Micropterus salmoides
TGTGTTTTTGTACAGGGTTTCTTGCAGATACTGAATTAATTCCTTTATGATTACATTGTTAGGTTATTACCTTTGTCCATTTGTTGTAAAGCTACATTGGATGTAGTTTCAGCTTTTCTGGTCAGCTTGACATTTTAATGTTAAAATGTCAACTACTATTTGATCAAACATTGATCAAAGAAATATTTCAGTTTAAAAGTTAATTCAGTGTGCAAAATTAACTTTTTTTGATTACCGTTGTTTTTTTTGGCTGGTGAGTGAAGCATATCTATGGAAGTGTCTGTATTGTCACTACTTCTTTTATGTACCTCTGTAAGTAGTTTGTGTGGGTGATGCAGGTTTACGGCAATGTTGTGCAGGTTGGTTGGTAATTGAGAGCCTCTTTCTGTGTTTCTTTGTTTTTAGAACCATTTGTGTGGTTTGTGTTGGACCCCCTTGAAAACGAAAACTGTCATCTTTAAACCTTCTATAAAGTGTTCTAACAACGAAATGTCTGTTAACTTCTAGCCTCTGCATTGGGAGTATCAAGCTGATAACTTTCTGCAGATGTGCAGTGGCTCTTCTGAGCAAAGCAGGGGCCAGGAAGTGGCACCTTCCCAGCTTTCTCATAATTATGACATTTTGATTTTGAGATCAAGAATGCAATGTGCTTCCATACACATCTACCAGCCACTTGCATATTTTAACCAGTATTTGACCCGTGGCTTGTACTAATTTTGTGACTGAGTCGACTTACAACAGCCCGGCTCTACAACCGCGTGTGACGGTTGTTTGATGTTGTTCGTGTCAACTTTTTTGGCTCTGCTGCAGGAAGATGACGCCCCCATTCTCAATCCCACCTCATGCTAACCTGATTTTCTGATTAGTCGACTGTTTCTCTCACCACGGAAACAGATGTCGATGAGCACACCACCAGACCTGAGATGTGGGCGGTGATTCAGATGTCTGGAACCAGGCGACTTGCCAGGCTCTGTAGCATCTCGACAGCCTCCCTAATAAAATATTAAATATGCAATATTCTTATCTCTAGGAATTGTAGTCTACATGATTTAAAGGCTTTAGTAGTAGTAAGTAGTCTAAATAATCTAACAAACAAAAAGGAAAAGGGAAGGTTAAGAGTCCAAGTCAAGTTTTATTTATATAACCCAAAATCACAAATCTGCCTCAAGGGACTCTAGTTTTATTGGACGCTTATTTTTAATGACGTGTTGTTGTTTCTCTCTCTCTCTCTCAGGTGCAGTCTGGTGTAGATGGAGGTCGCAAGCTGCCCGTCACCTTCAGAGCTGACAGTGAGTTCCTCTGTAATTCTGTAAATTTGGATAATGACTTTGGTTTATCTTGAATTCCCAGGTGTTGGAGCCCTCTTTACTTTAGGTAATTGCCCAGATGGTGGCACTTTTACGAACAACCTAATATTTTGGCATCAAATCAATAAAAGTAAAACCTACAATAGATCTTACCTTCATGCAGACAGTGGGGATTGTGATGCCAGTAAGGCCCCCATTTATGTCCAGCGTTTAGGTCTTTCCAAAAACATGTTTTGCAGTATCGAAACATTTCCTGTTTAAAGTTAAAATCGATCACACAATTTGATCAGAGCCTAAAGGTTTTTTTATTTTTACCATCATGTTACCCACTGAGAAAATCTAAAGGCCCCTCACCCTCACGTCTCCACCCTCAACATCCTCTCCCTCCTCCACCATCCTCCTCCTTCTCCTCTTCATCTTTTGTTCTTTTCTCTCTAAAAGTCAAGTTCCTGAGCCGTAGCCGATCCCTGCCTTCTGCCTTTGTCCGTGACCATGAGCGAGAAGCACTTTCAGATTACGTGTGTGTTCGTGTGTGTGTTTTTGTGTGTGCAGCTTTCAAGAAATCCCTTTATTAAACTGCAAGATAACTATTTTAAATTAGTTTTCTTCCTGAAAACAGACGTAAAATATAAATCAGAACAAAAGAAAGTCAATAGCTTCACTTCTTTTATAGGAATAATACATTCAGGACTATATTTTTAGTCGTTAGGTTAGGATTGGATCATATAATATAATTTAAATTTCTGATCTTGAAACACCGCTAATCAATTCTATTTTTCATTGAATCCTGATTTCCTGATTCTTGGTGAATGAAATTATTAAGAATAGAAAACAAATATGTTGAAAGTACAAATTTTCTCTTTTTTCAGCAGATTAAATCTGTTGTAAATGACCAAAATCCCCAAATTGATTCACATAAGAATTGCAATAACTTTTTTTTAGATTGTGAAAATGCCCATTAAAACTTACTCCCATAGCCCAGGGTGATGTCTTCAAATGTCTTGTTTTAGCTGTCCTTAACTCAAAGGTATTGAGTTTACTGTCCTAAATGACAAATAATAGAAACAAGTCCTCACACCGTTGAGTTGATGTGTAGCATCCTTTCATGATCTTTGCTTGAAAAATTAAAAATTTAATTGATCAAATCAGAGACTGTCCAGCTGTTTCCCTCTGTTTCCAGTCTTTATGCTAAGCCAACCATCTCCTGGCTGTATTGATCTGTATTGATCAAACTCTCGGCAAGAAAGTGTATTTCCCCACATGTCAAACTATTCCTTTATAACAACGTATTATCATCACTGTTCTGTAAGAGAGGTCTCCCGATTTAAACGTTTAGCTGCTTCCGCGACTCCTTTTCTCTAGAAAAGCGATTCATTTTCATTTAAGTTAATCTTAAATACATATTAGGTCACAAATGATGCGGAGGTCACGGGTCAGAAGGTCATGTGACTTTGAAATGATGATGCATCCTGTTCTTAAGAAGAGATGAAATGTTTTGAAACCAAAGCCAAAGTTAAAGGTGTTTTAGCATGACAATCAGAACCAGCTCAGTGTGTGTGTGTGTGTGTGTGTGTGGAGGGGGTGACACACCTCACTGCTTCCTTTCCTCTAAACCTCGAGCTTTCAGAGAAGGATGGAGGAGAGTCAGTGGCTTCCTCTCTCTCACGCTGTCTGCAGTGATGTCATGGGGAATATAAAATCAGATGACCTTTGACCTCCTGTAGGTCACCGATGGATGGATGGTTAGGAGATCAGCAAATCTTATATATTCAATTCTATATTTATATTAAACAGGAAAACCAAACGGGGAGTGCAAACCTGTGTTGGGAATGTCCGAACAGGTGAAAAGAACATGCTCTTCCTTTAGTGTTCTCAAAAGGCTTCAATCTGTCATGTTTTTGTCCGCTAGATGGGGTTTTGGACGTATTATCATTAAACTCAATGAAAACACCATAAATTATCAAGAACGAATTTGACAGAGGATTATAATTGTTGAGTTATTATAATCCAGTAGGCTATAAATGTGTTCAACAAAAAACAGACGGAGTCTTGCGTGTGAAAACATGAACTTTTCTTTAAAATAGCTGTGGGAGGATGACGGTTGCTAAACATATTCATTCATTCATTCTTCAATAAAGGCAGACACCTTTAATATAATTGTAAGCTTAACTAGTGAGCACTATTAAGCTATAAAAATAGAACCCATAATTACTTTTTATTCACGCGTTGTGCATGACTCCATCAAGAACGCATGGTTTTTATGGCAAATCACGCACTTTTAACATGTCGGTGTGCAATCAGATACTCGACCTGGCGTCTATGAATACTTTGGCTTGCCATAGAGGGCTACAACCTCCATCTCATCCTCTTTGCTTCCTAAACTAGAATGTGAACAGGATGAAGAGGAGCTGGGAGGTGAGAACCATGAAGGTTTTTCTCTTCCTCCTGCATCAAACATCTCCTTTTGGCCTTCACATCCCTCTTTCATCCTCGTCTTCCTCATCTTCTTTGTTTTTTAAAGAATCTCTGAATACAAAATGAAGGAAAGGAGGAAGAGGACGCACAAGCTGCGACTTCCCCCTCCTCCTTATATCCTACAGAGAAGCTTTATGACTGAGGAAGAGGAGGAGAAGAGGAGCGACCAGCCGTGACCTTCTCCTTTAGCCCTGAACATGACCCCGCTTTGAGGAGCCGAGAGGAAGAGGAGCAGTGACTCGTGTCGTATCCCATGCTCTCCTAACCTCCTCTCCGTCATCTCCATCCTTTTTAAGCTCCTCTCCTCTTTCCGATCTTCCTCACCTCAGTCCCCTCCGTCAATAGGTGGCTGGCAGGAGGAAAGAGGAGCAGTCAGTCGTGTCTGAGCTCACGCCCCTTTTCATTCTGTATCCTAAGTCCATCTTTTCTCCTCCGAGTCCCTCTCGGTTCATGGCTGGCTGCTCCTTCTCCTCCTCCTTCTCTGCCCCTCCATCTTTGTCGATAAAACAAGAGAAATGTTGTAAACAGGAGGCAATATGAGTGACAGCTTTCTAGTTCTGACAGCTGGGAAAATATGATGCTGCAGTGTGCTACTGCTAACAATATGTCAAGTCAAACTGTGTGTGTTAGTGTTTGCATCTACAGGGTCACCAGTGTAATCCTTTTTAAAGTTTAAAAAAGCTTAATCATAAAGGAAAGTTTAATTTCCATGCTCATGACATGTCTTCCAACATTGTCTATAAGAAAACAAACTTGACTTTCACTGCTGCAACCTGAAAAAAATCTCCTCATTTACTCTATTCAGAACTCTTCCTCACTGCATTTAGAAACAAACAACTTCATGTGTCTCATTGTTTGTACAGATTATTCAACCAGAGAGTTTCATGTCCATCACATGTTGAAATACTCCAGCAGACTGACAGACAGTCAGTGGTGGGAAGTAGCTTAAGTATATTTACTCAAGTACTGTACTTTACTTGAGTATTTGCATCTTTGCTACTTCTACTCCTCTAAAATTCAGAGGCAAATATTGTACTATTTATTTACTACACTACATTTATTTGATAACTGTAGTTACTAGTTGTCTTGCAGATTCAGATCAGTTATACAAAATATAATTGCTATACAATATTATTATGGATAAATATAAGACTTTATTGATCCCCTGGTGAAATTCACAAGTTACTTTGCAGTAAATAAGTTTAAAAAAGCCCTATATTTTATATTTAAAATGGGCCATTCTGCAAAATGAGGACTTTTTATTTTTTTTTACTTTTGAGTATATTTTGATGCTAATACTTTTGTCCTTTTACTTGAGTCAAATTTTGAATGCAGGACTTTTAACAGAGTATATCTGCGCTGTGGTAAAGAGTACATCTTACACCGCTGGTGGGTATGATGATGTCACCATATGCACCATGTGGCCATTTGTACAACTGCTTTCAAGTAATAGGTGTAATATTTTTGTCAAAGAGGATGAAGTGTGGTTGTATGTACTGTTCTTAATGTCTGTCTGTCCGTGTCTCTCACCCTGCAGACTGTTCATTAAACTACCCGCTGGGGAAACATGTGATTCATGAGGTCACCAACGTCTCCTTCAGCCATCTGGCCTGTGACGATCAGGCCGCCGTGGTCGTCCACTGGTCTGCACATCCACTAGGTATCTGTCTGTTGGCTTACTTATTTGTTGGTTAAACTGTCTGTCTGTTGACTCTTTACATACTTCTCCACAGGGAGAGTTTTAGAGAAATTAGGGAAAATGAGGGAGACGGAGCAGGAAGGTAAAACCTTCAAAGTGCTCAAATCCGTAAGATTACCCACCTACATGTGTGTGCGTGTCCCTTTGATCAGGGCTGGAGAATAAGAGAGGATCATATCTCACACTACACTACCACGATTTGACCGTGAAGGAATGTGTGTGTGTGCGCTCAGTGTAAGGTGAACCGCTCTCTCTGTGACAATACAGCCTGTTGTTTTCTCACAGAGAGACAGATATCTTCCAGAAATGTTGCTTGTCACAGCCACATGTGAGCCGCTGCCAGAATTAGTCATCTGGGGTGAAAAAAGAAAATCTATCCATCCAATGTCGTCCTCAGTACCAGCTTTACTTCTTCCTGCGGAGCAATTCAGAGCTAAAAGTTTTAAAACACTGAAAGCGGAAAATGGTTTTTCTTTTGCAAAATGGTTTCTACAGCTGCCCAATTTTTTTCCGTTCTTTTTGCAAACTTTGCTGCAGCCAGAACAGAGGATTGTACATGTATAAAGCGAAAATTGGATGTTAATTGGTTTAATTTCAGGTCGATCTTCTTTTATCATCAAAAGAAGCTTTTACTTATACTGGCAGACTAGAGGATAATTGGACCAATTATGGGTCTAGTTCGCCCCTCCTGACCATCGCGTGGGCGTTGACTGAGCCAAGGCTGGTCAAAACATATTATCTGCCCAAATCATCCTGCAGTTTGAGGGGCTTAATGACATATATTCTTAAGGTTGCCGACTGGATCGTAGGCACCTTGATTGCAAATTGTGATATTTATGATTTTAAAATCGCAAAGGCTCTAATCAGAAACCCGCAGCACCTAATGAGAGCAAGCTGAGCAGTTTGAGATCCAGAAACGTCAGCAGAAACGCCTCTCTGAAATCGTTTAGTATAAACACAAATTGTGTGGTCCTCTGTCTTAAAATGCTGAACATCAGTAATTATGTTAATATGACACATTCCTGTCAGTAGGCAGTAAACATTTCTTTCATGATTGGATTTTACAGACTGCAGCAGGTGGAAGAGGCCTGCTTTGGTTTGTTGAGAATTCAGGAGATGACAAGTATGAATTAGTTTTATGAATCAGGATTAGGAATTCATTGCAGTTCTCTAAATATGTTTCAGAAAGGTAGTTACTACACGCAGTCCTCCTGAGTTTAGCTTGTCCTGCAGCACCTGACTTTTGCGTTTGGGGAGTCACATGACGTGCCACATGTGTTTTACACTCTAACCATAATACTGTATAGACAAAAAACTCTTATTAAGCAGACAAAAGCTAAAGGTCTTCATAACATCATGTGGAGTTTGATGTATTGATTCTAGTCTTGTGTGATAATGCATCTGAGCACTGGGCTTAGATCTTAAATAAAATACATCATGGAGAAGTGAAATTAGCATGTAAAACCACCATATCATTCCTCTCACTGTTGCACAGTTATGGATCACCTTCTATATCAGACTCCTCAGCCGTTCTCTCTGCTGTTAAGGTTGAATGGACTGATTTTTAAACAAGACAAAGAGTCTATAGCCGTGCTAGCATCTCTGTGAGGCTGCACTTACACACAGCGGCGCTTTGAGCTGGATGCTAACATGATAACACAACTAGCTTGCTGCTGTTTAGCAGGTAAGATGTTTATCATGTTCACCACCTTAGTTTAGCATGTGAGCATGAATGGACTGATTAGTGAAGCGACAAAAATTTAATTAGCAACTATTTCGATGGTTGATTTGCATTGCTATGCCTGACTCATTCCTGTGTTGCAACTTGTCAATCACAAGGTAGCCCCGCCTTCAAGCATATGCTGCTTTATTGTCTATTTTCCTCTAAATTGGACTATAATTTACTAAATGAACATCATGCTGTATTAAAGAAGACTTGAAAATACTATTGAGACCATGAACTCTAGGAAAGTGTTTACTGACGTAATAAGTGAGAAGTAGGCTCATTTTGTCATAGACTTCTATACAATCAGACTTCTTTTTGCCACCAGTGGAGTTGCTCCCTGCTGGCTGTTAGAGAAAATGCAGGTTTAAGGAACTTCAGCCTTGGAGTGACCGACAAACTGATATTGCCACCCATAGAGGCCTGCAGATAAAAACTGAGACCAAACCTACTGCTGTTGTTAAGAGAG
The DNA here is from genome assembly GCF_014851395.1 of Micropterus salmoides. NCBI lineage: Eukaryota > Metazoa > Chordata > Actinopteri > Centrarchiformes > Centrarchidae > Micropterus > Micropterus salmoides. The sequence continues at coordinate 9,224,163 of NW_024043372.1, forward strand.
AGCGACAGAACAGGAATCTGCCTCAAGACAGAAAAACCTGTTCTACTGCTTTCTCTTTCTTTCTCCCTCTCTCCGCTCCCCACAGAGCTAATAGGAAAAACATGTCCTGTGGATGTAAAGGTATAATTACAAGACAGATGTGTTTTCAAAGAGCAAAGATAAGAAGGGAAGGTTACAAGGAGAAGAGAGGAGGAGGGGGAAACAAAGAGAAGAACATAAGGAGGGCAGGGGATGAAAGTAGACAGGAAATGGTAGGAAGGGTTAAAGGAAAGAAGGAGACAAGATGGGTGGAGGAATAATAGAAAATGAGTGGAGGGGAGGAAAGCGAACAAGTAGAATACAGGTGGACATGAAGAAACAAGGAGAGGAGGAGAGAAGAGGAAAGAAAGGAAAGGGAGTGAAGCAAAAAGAGAAGAGGAAATAATAAGAGAAAAGGAAGGGAGGGAAGGACACAAATAGAGAATAAGGAGGGTGGGGAAGAATATGGTGAGAGAAAGGACAAGGAAACAAGGAGTAGAGAAGAAAATGAACAGAGGAGAGGACGAGGAAAGGAGTAAAGAAGATGGATAGAATCGAAATAGCAGAATGAGGTGATGAGAGGGGAGGAGGAAAGGAAACAAGGAAAGAAGGATGGATGTGCATCATTGTTTTTGCCAAACTTCTTGTTGTCTCGCTGCAGGAATCGAACACATTAAAGGCTTCAGAGTTTATCTGGAGGACAAGAATCCAGAAGGGAAACAGTGTCAACATCTCATCCTCAAAGACCCTCGTCAGCTCAACTTCTCCTACAGGAGCACGGTAGGACCAAAAATAACAACAAACTAATTAATCGCAGAGAAAGAGAAACTAAGCTGCTTATTGTTGTTGTTTACAAATGTTATCTACAGTATATTTGAGATTTGTGGGCGGCGGGGTTATATTCATGTATTTCTGGCTGAATAATGTTGGTGCCCAAGCCAAGCTTGAAGGCTGTTCTTGATTTTTATCTTAATACAATACTCACATTATATATGTATTTTGAAAGAGTTATTGAAGTGATCCCTTCCTAACTTGACTCCAATGTAAGAGATGAGGGACAGAATCTACAGTCCCCGTTCTGTCCAAACTTTTAGTATGAACACTGTTACAATGTTGAGCTGCAGCGGAGGGATACGTCCCAATATTCACATGTAGATTTGTGGCTGTGATAAAACACAGGCAATAAACATACACACAACCTACATCAAAGATAAACACTTGTGGCATGGCGTATGTGAGTACTGTATTAAAGACCTTTGAACCTTTTCAACTTTGGAGTAATTACTGTAACAGTGCCAGACAGGCTGAATCTGTAGACGTTCAAGTTGCTTTTGCAGTTATTAAGTCCTGCCTTATTTGCTTATTCGGGTCTTCTTTTTTTACTTTTAACTCTAGCCAGGAACTGAGGTGAAAGAAAAGCTATTTGGCCAAGTTTGGCACATTTATTTACAGTGATCTCAATAACATGCATTGTCCCTGATGAACAAACTTTTTTTAAACAAGAGAATGGTGAACAGACAGATTGTTTCCATCCCTGACTTGATGTTTAACACAGTGACCAAAGATGCTCAATGGAACTAATTTACTGTTGTTATCAGACTCGTTGTATTTATTGTTGATTTATTGTTTATTTACATATACAGAAGCTGAGCAGTCAGCCATTCAGTGGGTTGACCTTTGACACAGACTACATGGTTCGTCTTGTTCCTTTCCCTTCTCTGATGAATGAAAGCTTCTTCCCTCCATCCTTCCTCAGGACCAACTGTGAGTCCAGCCGTCTCCTCATCCGAACAGGATCGATCAGTTAACTGGTTCATTGAAAAATGCTTATTTATTGTGTTACCCAGAGTCCGGTGAGAACAACTTCCATGTATTTAGCTTAGCTTAGCACAAACACTGGAAGCAGGAGGAAATAGGTAGCCCAGCTCTGAAAAAGTAAAAATGATGTCTTTCAAAAAAAAAAGTTTACTTAACTGCTGTGGCTGCAAACAGCATCTCAGAATCTATTGTATAGTCTTCATAGCGAGGTTGTCTTTATTGTACTGTCAACAAAATTCAGCTTCCTCTTTATTTGGTTTGTGGCTAACGTGTTAGCTAACTAGAATGAACACATACAGTAGACAGTTTCAGAAATGTTACCTAAGCCCCAAACAATTAAACATGGATTGTCCAAAATCAAAGTCAAGACTGTCCTATCAAATTTGTTGGCTCACTGAAGTGAAGGTGAGGCTGCACAATGAGAATAGAAACAAGCTGACTAAACATTTCTGTGTTTGTTCAACTTGCAGCGTGTGAAGTCCTCCTGGGATCAGACAACCTGGTTTGCAAACCATGTAAGTTCCTCAGTGTCGTCGTCATAACCAGAGCCGTGTGTAGACTGCCTGTAGAAAGCTGATAAAATGTTTCACATTAAAAAGCCTACAAAGAAATAGAAGGATCGTGTTTTGTCATCTTTGCCACATCTTTGAAAGAAGTGTTGAGTTTGACAGAGATTGAAACATGTTGTTAGGTACTGAAAACTGAAATATATGAATTTTCAGTTTTGTCAATATGGACATGTTACATATCTTAAGATGGGTTTAGATTCCACACAATTCATTCGTTTTAGTTAGACCTGCTGGTATGGCAAACAAACAAGAATGATAATTTTTATACAAGTATTATTCTTACTTGTTGATATAAACACATTCATTGTAGCCTATTACCCATCTATGCTGAGCAAAAGGAATTAAAGGCCTGTCCCAAATATAGGCACGGTGAGTTCAGTGATTGAAGCAAATAAAAGCCCTGGCTATTAATTGAAGTTTAATTAATACTTTTGTACTACTAATTGTAATTGCATAATAAAGGTACATGTCTCGTGCATGTCCAAGAGAGTGGAGATAAATTTTTGTTTCTGCCTGCGCAGTCTGGAAGCCAAAGACCCTGAACGTGTCTCAGCTGGGGTCGAACCTCCACGTGGTGTTCGACCAGGCTCCGACCTCCTTCGGCTTTCACTTCTACTACCTGTACTACAAACTGCGACAGGACGGACCCTTCAAACTGCAGCGCTGCAAACCAGTAAGTATGGGCAGGTTTGCTCAAGTCACAAAGTGATTCAGGTTTCACACACTGTTTTTTAGAAGGCGATGGTAAAAGGACCAAACGCTTAACAATTAGCCTGTGGCCTGGCCATCAGTTTGGGGTTCAGTGTCTTGCTCAAAGACACGTGTACGTGTTGGCAGGAGGAGCTGGGGATCAAACCACCAACCCTTGACCACAACGAAAAGTGGACCGGACGTTTAAGTTCTGGTGTTCAAGTTGTGGCTCTTTGAAAAGAAGATGGACTTCATTCAATCTCTGAGGCCGCCTGCAGGTCTGGCTGAGTTTTCAGTTGATTTAGTCCATTTTTTAAATACATTTACTGTGTGCAGGACGTGAACCAGCCCAGAACTACATGTATCCTCCAGGACGTCACTCCAGGGACCTACATTATAGAGGTACATGAATGCCTTTTCAGTTCTGAATGGATTCTTCTCTTCACTTTATATATGGATTAAAATGCAAAACACTTTAGACGGAAAGACGGAAAACTTTAAAATTCATATATATTTGTTCATCCATTGAATTTATCATGTTTCTCTCTGTTCCCTTTCTTTCACTACTTTTCCTATTTTCTCTGTCAGTTGAGAGATGACAGTAACTCCACCAGGAGGTATACTCAGTACTACGTCAGTCAGGGTGAGATAGACACACACTCACACTCACACACACACACACACACACACACACACACACACACACACACACACAATAATCTATGTAACTGTTAAAGACTGGAACTGATTATTTTCATTATTAATTAGTCTGCAGAATATTTTGTTGTTTAACTGTTTGGTGACCACATTTCCTGCCCAATGCAATGTCTTCAAATATCAGTCTTGTAAAAGCAGCATGCAGGTAAATACACGTTTATCATGGTGGATAGCAGATATTTTGTCAGCAGAGACGAAAAACAAATAAACAGATAATCAGGAAAGCTGTTCAGAGGTTTACATTTTCTCTTTAATAAGGCTCTGCCATTTCCTAACCTGCAGGTAGCGTACACTTGTCTTGTATGAGCTGGGAGGGGCTGTTTAAGATGCTATACTGGGGGGTCAGGTGTTTTATCTTGGTGGGTCAGGTGTGCGTCAGCTGCAGAGTGGACGTCATGGCTGCCAATACTAGCTGCCCCATCAATACAGGGCTGCAGGAAGTTGTTTGATTTGATTGAAAGAAGAAATAAAACATTCTTCCTCTTACAAATGAAAGCTGAATTCATAAGAAACAAAATGCGTCAATGCAAAATTCATTACACTTGGGGGTTTTATTGCTACAGCCTTAAGTGTTATGGTATGACTAGTACCAAAGGTTAACTAATAATAGCTAATGTTAGGAAAATTAAAATTGATATTGCTACAACTAAGCCATTTTACTCACTTTATGACTCTTCTGTTTTAGTAATTTTGTGGTTACATACACGCATATAGTTTACCTAGTGTTGCTTTTGAAGGACTATCTGATTAGTTTGTCTCATGCTTGGTGTGGTTGTTTCATCTCCAGTACACTCCCCATGGGCGGGGCCTATCCGTGCCATGGCCATCACAGTGCCTCTGGTCATCATGTCTGCCTTCGCCACTCTCTTCACTGTCATGTGTCGCAAGAAACAGCAAGGTGAGAGCACTAATTACTGGTGAAATTGCTTGTTTTAATTCACTATGTACACTGAACAAAATTATAAACACTTTTGTTTTTGCCCCCATTTATCATGAGCTGAACTCAAAGATCTAAGACTTTCTCTGTGTGAGGGGGAAAAAAAAGGCCTATTTCTCTCAAATATTGTTCACAAATCTGTCAGAATCTGTGTTATTGAGCACTTCTCCTGTGTTGTGTTTGTAAGTGTATTAGTGTCCTGCACACTTTGCGCATGGGACCTCGAACATCCACTGTTCAATGAAGGTGTGATGTAGTTGTGCTCTGGGTTTAAAACTCAATGTTGGGATACACATTATGCATGATGCAAAGATTAGTGGACAGATCTAACATTATTCTAAAACATTAACCCGTCTTGTCCATTTGTCTCCTTATAGAAAATATCTACAGCCAGCTGGATGAGGAGAGCAGTGAGTCATCCAATCACAGTGCAGCTTTGAACACGGAGCGGCCGTGGCCACGCCCAAAAGTCTTCATTTGTTACTCCAACAGAGACTGTCCCAAACACACCACTGTCATTCAGAGCTTCGCTTACTTCCTGCAGGACTTCTGCAACTGTGAGGTGAGACGACAGATGGACAAACCAGGAAATGGCTGAATGATAAGAGGAAACATTTAGTTATAAACAAACATTTTAAAAGAAATTGCCATTTAAATCAAAGTCCCTTTTTTGAAGGTTGGCTCTGAAATCCCTGTTCACTTGTGTTTAGGTGGTGTTGGACCTGTGGGAACACCTGGAAATGTGCAGGGAGGGTCAGATGTCGTGGCTCAGCAGACAGCTGGACGAAGCCAACTTCATCATCACTGTCTGTTCCAAAGGCCTACGGTACTTTCTGTACTGTGTTTATGTCAAAACTGCAAGTGATGTTTTTAAAAGTGCCTTCAGCTGCAGTACCTCCAGTGACCTCGAGGTGCTGCTGAAACACTCTGTAGGGAATATCTCTCAAATTCTCCAAAAAAACTATTTCCATAACAAGTTTGCCCGTCAGAGGTTATTGTGTGTGTTGGAAGACATTGTTTAATGTTGTTCCTCCATTCTTCCCTTTTTCTTTCCATCCTCATTTGTTTCTTATTTTTATACCTTTTCTTTCATTTGCTCTTTCATTCTTCCTTCAAAACTGACCCTATTTGTTTCTCTCTCATCTTCCTTTGTTCCATCTGTCTTTCTTTACATTTCAAATCTTTCTTTTTTTTTCTTCAAAATCCCCATTTTCATATCTGCCTTTACCCACTGACCATATTTCTTTATCAAAACCATGCCCCCGTCCTTGCCATCCTGACATATAGGGACCACAAAGGATAAAAAGAAAAAGAATAAATATGTAAACAATTATTATTAGTGTTGATATTACCATCACTGACAGAAAACACTTGGCATATCATCACCTTTTAATTTTGATATGGTGAACATGTTATAGCAAACAGTTGCCTAATTACACATCCAACAACATTATTATTAATTTTGAGTCGTGTTTCTAATCACCTTGTGAATGAAAGTCCAATATTTAATCTCTTTTAGCTCAGTTTTTGGTTTCTACCACCTCCAGAGGGAAATATCTGACCAGCTGCTAAATGCTCCCCTGTGTGGCTACCATACTTACCAGATTTAACATCTTTTCTTCTGTCCCTCCATCCATCTGTCCTTGTTTTTTCAGTTCTTTATATATTCTGTTCTAACCGGCTCAGTTCTCTTCCTGCAGCTACTATGTGGAGAGGAAGAGCCACAGAGGGAAGACACCAGTCAGTCGCCGTAACAACAGCAGCAGCAGCAGCAGCAGCAGCTCTCCGATTGGTGGAACAGGCGGTGACCTGTTCATTGTGGGCGTCGCCATGATCGCTGAGAAGCTGCGTCTGGTGAGGCAGAGCGAGGGGGACGGGGCTCAGGAGCTGAACCGCTACATGACTGTTTACTTCGACTACTCCACAGAAAACGACATACCCACCATGTTGAGTCTGGCTCCCAGGTAAATACAATGCTGTGGACAAAATAACAAACACTTTCAAAAACAACAACGCTGTAATTCATTACAGCCCCATTTAGTTAAGTCCACTTACTTTTTACTTAAAGAGGTCTGACAGGTTTTAGATTTTAAACTCAGCTGTATGTTTTTGAGACTATTTGAGACTTGTGTATGTATGTGTTTATTGAACTTGGGTATAAAAAAGGCTGGTGTGCGGGGATGGGAACGAGACGACAAGAAAATAGTTGCTGCGTCTTTTGATTTGAGAGAAATTGTCTTCCTTAAGCTATGGCAAAGTAAATCAACTAATTATACACTGCCAGTAAGTCATATGTTTAAATTCCAACTAAAATATTGACACCTTTGTGGTAGACAAGAAAGGACTAGTGCCACCGGTGGAGGAAGTACCTGACAAGAGCCTTATATATGTAAATTTAAACAGTTTGGAATTGAAATCCTTTTAACTTGAAATGGAAAGCAGTATAAATCTTGTAAACTTGTTTTAACTTGAAACTGTGAGTTAGAATAATACAGTATAAATGTATGTGTTAATGGACTAGTTAAGGGAAGTTTTCTTCCATTAATAAAGGAAAATATGTCTTACAGGTAACAGCAGCCTTACACTGTCCATTTGATCATTATTAACAGCGGTTGAATCAACAAGAAATAATAATAATAATTAGAGCAAATATTACAGGACACAACATGTACAAGATTGTTATGGATATTTTCTGGTTTTAAAGTTGAAAATAATTTCCTGTGTTTAGGTTTAAGTTGATGGACCAGCTGCCTCAGCTCTTCAGTCGGCTCCACTCCAGTCAGTCCAGTCTGGCTGATCGTGAGACACAGCCTCACAATGTCTCCAGGAGGAACTACTTCAGAAGTAAGTCCGGACGCTCGCTCTACGTTTCCATCTGCAACATGCACCAGTACATCAGCCAGAACTGCGACTGGTTTGAGAAGCAGCTGGCTCCTTCAGGAAGTTCCTCAGCCTCCTCATCGAAACATCCTTCTGTCTCTGCGGACCCGGCACCAAGCCCTCCTCCAAAGTCTCAACCTGCGCGGAGGTTTGACTCTGGCGTGGTGCTGAATGAGGTGGTGGTGAAAACGCCGCCGCTGGAGGGCGGAAAGGGACCGTCAAAGAGGAACATGCTGCTGCTGGCCCCTGGCTCCAGTCCGAGCCCAAGCCACACTCCCAGTCCTGGTCCTTGTCCCAGTCCTGGTCTCTGTCCCAGTCCTGGTTTCTGTCCCAGTCCAGGCCTACCACATTGCTCTTTGTCCACGCTTGGGCCCACTTCAAGGTAAACAAGGTGTAATACCGCTGTAGGATTTAATTGTTCTCCTTTGAGCATTAAAGATAGGTTTTAGTTTTTTACCTCCAGGGTCGAGTTTTGTGTGACCCCTCTGTAGCGTGACTCAAGTCTAAAGCTTGATTTATACTTCTGTGTCAAATCTGCGCCGTAGCCTGACATGCACCTCCCCAAAAATGTAACTACTCGTTGCTGCGACACGGACCGCAAGAATTGGTCGGATTGGTATCCGTGAATTTCCTCCAGGCTCCCAGGAAGTGCTCCGCGCTTTGGAGTCAATTTTACTAGAGGCCAATCCAGCGGCTGTAACATGTTGGATCAGTATTTTTGAGCATCACAACCTACGCGTAATGACTCTTTTCACTATCAGAATAACATTTGAAAAGTCTAGAAGAACCGCACGATTATCATTTTACCCCTATTCAAGTTAGCAGAGCAAGCAGTGGAAGTTAGCTGGCTCAGCCGGCAACACAGTGGATGCTATAACGCTACCGCCAAACTAGTGATTTGGCAGTTTAATTGCAGAACGACGTGGAAATCAACGCACAAGTATAAATACATGGGTACGTGCGCGGCTCATGCCGTAGGCTACGGTGCAGACTCGGCACAGAAGTATAAATCAGACTTAAGAGAGGAAGTTATAAACGGATATTTTCTGCTGCTGTTGATGATGATTTAACTCTTTTGAAACTCACCATGAAACCCTCACCTTTTTCTGCTCCTTTAGGTCCACTTCTGGAATATCTGAACTGTTACCAGAAGAATCTTCCTCCTCCTCCTCTGCTCCCTCCATCCTCCAGGATGGGGTGTGCCCTGTCCCCGCCCAGGCAGAAGAAGGCCATCCTTCCCCTCCGGAGCTTCCGCCTCCTCGTGATTCAGGCATATATGATTCGTCGGTCCCGTCCTCAGAGCTTTCCATCCCCCTAATGGAGGGGCTGTCACATGACCAGGCGGACTCCTCCTCCCTGGCTGACAGCGAATCCTCTTCTTCTGGGCTGGGTAAGGCGGGCTGGCTATTTCTAAGAAACTCACCTGAAGTCTTTTAAAATTAAAATACTATTCTGTACTATTATTCTGTGTTGTTTCATTTTAATTTCTTAATGTTATGTGATAAATTCTGCTCTCGTTTCCTCGTGTAACTGTTGAGCGAAGGCAAAATAAATGACATCGCTCACACCTGCCGTGTGTCTTTCAGGTGACGAGGAGCCGCCTGCCGTCACGTTGCTCCGCTGCAGCGCTGCCACAGTTTGTAAAGCTGAACTGCACCATTATCAGCACCTAGAGCACAGTGACGGACTCGCCCCTGTGGCGTCCCTGTAGGGGAACACCTCCTGCCAATCAGAAGAGGACTGTCATCACAGAGCCAACAACTTAATGGTCTTGGATCTGAAGTGGAATTAATGAAAAGGCACTGCAGAGGTTCACCTGTGGAAATTACTAGAACGCTGGTTACCAATGATTTAGAGAACCTTGGTAAGTGTGGGAACCACTGCGTCTAGAACACTACTAATCCTGGTAACTAATACGAACCGTTGGTCGCCCTGCCTGGATGATTTTTGAAGGACTAGATCTCCAGACGGTGCAGACCAGTTCAAACCGAAGACTGCCTTGGCACTGTGTCTGGATTGATTGACAGCTGACAGCTGAGTTGATGTTCTGTACCAAAACATGATGTGGAAGCAAACCGTTTGTTCAGGCACTTTTAAACACAGGAAGATGCCACAAGCACGTCCAGATGTTGAACAACATCTAACAGGATCTAAGTAGCTTCTGAAGTTCTGTTATCCACGATGAAAAGCTGTTTTTATCAAAGGCTGACTTAAGGGCGACGATAAAAAGGCACCATTTCAATTCAGAGGATTTTTTTTGTTTTATTCTCAACAAGACCAAGTAACCGGTAAATACTTTGGGGAAAAACCACAAAGTCAATGAATGCTGTCTTTTCACATGCAAGGGGAATTCCCCAAAACAGTTAGCAATGGAACATTTTATCCAAACTGATTGGATGTTTCATCTCTGCATACCTTATTTTAAAATGTTTTCAACATAGAAATGTCTTCTAATTGTTTGTTGACAATGGCTCATCGTTGAAGCTGCCTTAATCATAAATCATTAAACTGTTAAAGAACCATCAAAAATGTACTAAAACCTGCTAATGTGACATAATATGTTGGAAGAGTTGTGTGAATTATGTTTAAATTGAAATTTTAGTTTTTTTGAATTTTATTTTTTTCCGCATTTTAATTCACAATTTCAGAGTATACAGTGCATTTCACATTCATTTGGCTGGAGGCACCGCTCCTACACCATAATAAATTGCATACTGTGGGTACATTGTTAAGCTTCTGATTACATATTTTAAAGTACTGAATATTAACTCTACATTTACAGTTATGTATTTTTTGTAATGCTTTGTAATCCTTTTCCGACATTGTTGCAGGAAGCAGCGACGATGAGGGCATTATGAAAAGTGACACTTTGTTTAAAGATTATGTAACCACTTAAACCCTTTCCTGCCAGAACTAGAGATACGTACATGAACTCCTGTTGAATTTGTCAAATGAAATGATGAAATTATGTCACGTTTTTGATTTACTAAGGTAAAATGATGTTGTAAACGTGGTTGTCCCCCCAAAAGTAAGTCAAAACTCTTAATTTAAAATGATCAGAAAGTAAAAATTAAGACTGATTTGGCTTAAAAAGGAAAAACTTTTAATTATCATAATTGTGACTTTTATCCTTTTTTTCCCAAATGGGCTTCCATACACTCCTCAATTATTGATCCCATTCATATCTGACACATAGAAAGATGCCATGACTGTCAGTTAGTGATTTCTTTCACTATGAGCTCTGTATTTAAAGCTTTATAAAGTCTTATTTTCTGACTCAAATGTTTGAGTTGCTGCTGAAGGCAGAGTGACGATTTCTGATTGATCTGCAGGTTTGAGTTTGCTGGAAGGGAAGATTCAGCATTTCCTACTTGTCAATATAAATATTTGTTGTTCCTGGAAATGACTGTTCTGCTTCAATTTTGTATAGATAGAATGTTTTACTATAATTTCTACATTTTCTAGGAATGTACTGTTTTATAGTACTCTAATGTAGGAAATAGATAAATCCATCTAATAAAACATGTCTCTTTTTATCTTTTTTTGTTCAATCTCTGTGAGCATTTGTGATTGTACTAAGAATAAGCTGTTTTTTGTAGTTATTTAAACCAGATTTGTAGGAAGTTACAAAGCAAAAAGTTGTTTAACGAGAAGGATAAATACTTGAGTACAAAAAAAATACATAAAGAAATACACAGTAACTAAGTACTAATTACTTTACGACAGGCCATCATCTCTCGTTTGCTTCAAGCTGACTAACACGTTTAGTTTCTTACAGTAAAACACACACTGACATAAAAACCAGCAGACAGCTGTAGTGTTTGAGCTGTGAAGCATCAAGGGCTTGAAACAACAGAAGCCTCCAAAACTAACAACCCATCAGTGGTATACTTTCAAAATAAAAGCACAGGCTCTGTCACTGGTGTCAGGCTGCAACTATAAATTTATATGTATTAATTTGCTAATTATTTTTTCGTTTCATTGCATAGTTTCTATTGAGCTGGGCACTGAAGCTGTGTCTGTGGCTCTGATACCAAAAAGGTGTCTATTACTGAAAGGCAGCATTGAATATTAGATTTATAACCTTCTTTACTTTTTTATCAGGTAGTTCCTCTATCTTTTGTCAGGTTTAGCCTTTGCTTTAAATGCAGGACTTTCACTGAGTATTTCCTCCACCCCTCTTGAGCTTCACCTCTAGCGAGAAAGTAGTTAAATGGCCCTTATTTTGAAGGTGTCACCGGAAGATAGATGAACTTGACAGTGAGTTGAAAGGAGGCTTTTCGGTAAAAATCACAGCAGCTCTCGGGTTGTTGTTCAGCTGAATCGTTGGACCTGAAGTTTGACTTTGACTTATTTCAGAAGAAAAGAGAAGTTTGTTTCAACGGAAGAGCGAAAGCAGCGGGGAACATTTCAGTTCAGTGCTTGTTCCTTTTTTAAAGACTGTTGATTGTGGATCTCTTCGTGGCTCGTTTGGGAGGAGCTGCAGCCCGATGCAGACAGGTGATGGATGTCAGCGGGGTCCAAGGTGAGAAGCTGCACCGCCAGCTTTGAAAACATTTCATTTGGTAAAGAAAAGTGTTTAAAAAAAAAAAAAATAACGATAGTAAAAGGGCGTTTTCTGTTAGTGTAAGAGAAGAAGAATGTGAAGAGGACAGACAGGGAGTTAACTCTTCCACCGCCTGTCTGTCTGTTAGGCTGCATTATATAAAAGCTGGTCACTATAAAATGATCAGTGGTCGAGAGACCTTGAAACATACAGTGCTGTCTACTAGAGAGAGAGAGAGAAGGAGTGGGGTGTGGAGAAGGGGCAGACAAAGAAAGAAAGAAAGAAAGAAAGAAAAGAGTTTTTTATTGCTGCCTTGTGAGTCACAAGTTGCCTGAGAGTGACTTATAGTCTGCAAATACACACACACAGTCCTCTGTAAACAGTTTGCCATCATGGCAGCCTGGTGTGGAAAGATGTTTATTTGTTGTTTTGCTAAAAGCCTACTGATACTACCAGATGTATTCAGATCCTTTACTTCAATATAATGTTTAAGTTGTTTAATGTACAATACAGCAATGCATCATGTTATTTAAGATCGAGGTCCATGTATTTCTAAAAAGTCAACTTTTCATGAGCTCAGAGAAACAGCCCTGTTTTTAGTTTTGTGACAAGGTATTTTCCAGCTGATCCAAGGAGGATTTACATAGTTTATTTCGCTTAAGCTCAATAAAGGAACACATTATCTTTCAGTTTATCAGAAACATCCGAATTCAACATCATCAAATTTAGAGAAATTGTGGTTTTTAACTGGACAGGAAGGGAATGAACAGTTTATCTGTAATGAAAGCTGTCATTGAAAAAGTACAGAATTTCCCTTTGAGCTTTAGTAAAGTAGAAGTATGATGTTGCATAGAAGGGAAATAACCAAGTAAAGTACAAGTATATCAAAATTGTAATTAAGTCCAGTACTTCATTAAATGTTTTTAGTTACACTCCACCACTGGAGACTACTGGATGTGTAGAGGTTGTAGTACAGAAATAGAAATTATAGCATTAGCAACATTAGCAGCACCAGTAAAAACATGCCTGCTGAGTTGCTGTCAAATCACCCGCCTGAAGAGCTTCAGAAAGAATTTAGACACAAGTTTTTACTTGTAATGTGTTCACCACCCAATTTCCCAATGAAACTTTTTAATTAAGATTAAGATTTTTTTTTTTTTACAAAACAACAGCATATCATCTGTGGTTTTAATCAGACTGACAATACTTTCAAATAGAGATCTCTAAGTAACTCTCAATTTTCAGGACACGTTTCAACATCCACAGACGTCCAAACGTTGTCGTGTTTCCTGCTGCAGGAGAACAATGTTCACAGCAGGTTACAGTAAATCAGTCAGCTCAGAAAACATGAACTAACTAAATAAGGTAACTAAACTCAAATCAGCAGCTGAATAGAAATGACAAACATTCAAAACAATAAGTAAAATATTAAAGAGTGTTAAATATGCCTGTTAGGGCTGCAACTAATGATTATTTTCATTTTTGATTAATATGGGGGTTATTTCTTTTGTTTGAGTGGTGGTTTGGTATTAAAATGTCACAAATAATTATTATTTATTTGAAAAGTATTGGTGAAAGTATTTTGAACATGTTAAATGTTATACAGGATCTGTTGGACATGTTTCTTGGCAAAAGCATTTAAAGTTATAAGGTAAAGTACATTACAGTGTTATACGTGGCTTTACAAGTGATGGCGGCTTGTTCACTTCTTCACAAAGTTCTTTTACGGCCTTATGTGTTACATTAACTTTTGAGAGCTTTCTGTTTAGTAGAAAAATATTTTGTAAAAAAATTGATTGTAGAAAAACCAAATTTTTTATATGCAGTTTTCCTGGTGGATTCCGATTTCCGAATTTTTTAAAGGTTCGACCTGCGGATTTTGACATTATGCAGTACTATAGTACTAATCTCACAAAAAGTTAAAAATGCTGTTATAATTTTCTTACCGGCATCATTAAATAATAACGTTTCAATTATGTATGACAGAGAAAAGTACCTCACATCTTAGAAGCTAGAATCACCAAACATTTGGGATTTCTGACAAAAAAACAAACAAACTCTTATTTAATTATCACAATTGTCGCTGATTAATTTTTGGTGGATCAACTAATCGATTAATCAACTAATCGCTGCAGCTCTAGTGTCTTTTACTCATTGTCTAAAGCTGCATAAATTGAATTGTTTTGTTCACAGCCCCGGCATAGGAGCTGATATGAGTCACGTTAGCGAACTACAAGGAGACTACAAAACTAGGAGCTAAAAGAGGCAAATAATCTACCAGAGACACTTTCGCATCACACCAAGTCATTTAATTTATTGTTACGATAAAATTATAAATTAGTTGTGTTATGTATTTACAATAAACAAAATAAAGCTGAAGCAATGCGTCCAACATGTGAATGCGACCACACAGTAAAAACTCGAAGCCGTCTGCATTGATCTTTGGAGGAATGTGGTTCTGCTGCTGTCGAGGGACAATGAAGATGTTGTTCAGGTTGTGTTTGTTCTGCTGCTTTGTTCTGTTACTAATCATCTTGTTTCTACCTGCGGTATGCTGCCCTGCTGGTTCCTGGAGGCATGTGTGTGTGTGGTGATTAACAGTTTTGATCAGTTCAAATGTCTGCAGCAGTCCAGAGACAAGAACCGGAAACTACAAACAAAACCATGGATTTCTGTACTTTCAATAAGAAGTGATTTTTATTTGCTTTGTTTTTACTGCTGATTTATGTATGAATTGAACACAATGACAGTGAAAGCAGAGATGTTTGTGTTAATCGCAGTTGGCAGTCCAACAGAAGTGATTCAGTATCAAAGAACTAAAATGAATTATGACAGATTTTAGAAGAGAAATCACTCTTTCTGTCCAACCCCCACAGGTGGATGTGAAAGTTGTGTGTGGAATAGTTAAAATCTGCAGGAATAGTAGCTTATCATTATAAATCAACAAACTCCATAATTTCTGACATTGTAATCAGAAGAAATGCATCATTTAATAAAAATTGGAAACATAATGATAATGTAAAAGTGGAATTTCAGCCAGGAAACTGACTAGTAAGAGATATGCAGGGCGGTGGCTCACGATAGGCCTATTGCTTGGTCTTCAGTGGTTCCTTATTGGAGGATTTTATGTAGATTTAAAAAAGTAAAATTGATGTCATGGATCAGATCAGCTTGAAGCTTTTACTGCCCAGAAAACAAGTCTAGCTCTTAAAACTGGACGAAAGTTTTTTCTTCCCCAATTATTATTTATTTGAATGGCATTTGATGATTATATTTTCATCATGTAAAAGGTCCTAAAGGATCTCTCGGACATGTTTAAAAAGTGAAATCCTATTCCCAGTGTTATACAGTGCTTTACAAGTGAGGTGCTGCTGCAGTAAAACAAAACAATGTTTAACATTTGAGAACTTTCTGTTAAATGAAGAAAGAAAATGTTTGGTAAAAATAAAGTATTGGTATGAGTTACAAAACTATATTAGTATTGCAAAAGCACAAATACAGTAAATTTAAACAGACAAAAACGTCAAGTCGTCACATTTGCTGAAACAGGAGGTTATTTGTCGTTTTCTTTAGTGAATGACTAAATGATTTATCAGTTCAATCTATTAATCAAGCTCTCAAATAATTTCAGCACTAGATGTTTGTGTGAAATTTAGAAAAATGAAATGACAATTTCAAATATAATCGTGACGGTGTATCTTCTGATTCAGAGAAATCTTTTGGTTTGGTGTAGCAGCTTCAGCTCTGAGCTGAGGTTTACAGGTCTGGGATCAGCTGCTCTCTGAAAGAGTGAAAGGAGGGCAGTGTTTCCTCTGCTGTTTCCTGAACCATGTCATCACATCATGTTAAGCCTTTTCCTTAGCAGGAAATGTCATCATCCCACCTGCCTGGAAGATAAGACTCTGCTAACATGTGAAAGTCACATTATTTACATCTGTTTACATCAACTTTTGTCTCTCATAACCAGAGAATAATTTAGCTTGACACATCACTCTGTGGAAACAGAAGTTCACAAAACATGCTCCACCCAAAGTCCACTTAGCCGTGTTTCCACCGCAAGAACTTTACCCAGGAACTAGGAACTTTTTGAAGAACTCACTGCGTTTCCAGTGCAGGGACCAGGGTCTAAAGTAAGAGCCAGGGACTTTATATTTTACCCCCCAAAAAGTCCCTGCTTGGGGGGTAGTACCTTCCTAAAGTACTGGAACTTTGTAGGGTGGGGCTTGCAGTGCTGAACATTTCTGATTGGGCGAGTCGAGGTCGCTCGCTTTAAGTCCAGCATTTCGCATTTTGATTCCACTTTGCTACAACCACTGTTTACTACTACTACTACTCTTGGTCTGGAGCTGTTGATCACATCAGCAGATAAAAGTTAGCTTACTAATTATGGAACTGTAGATGTTCAGTCTTTATGATCCTTTTAATGATAAGGCTGGTGTCATTCTGTATTTTTCTTTTTGTCAACAAATCCCGTGAAAAGACTAAAACCAACAACCGGTTAATCCGTCTGTCAAAACTTTTTTATTTCCCTGTCATGTCTTTGGCTCTCAGCTACAAGCCCATTGATTCCTACTGAAGACGTAAATCTGTGTAAACAGTTCTAAATATATAGCTTCAGTTTTTAAAAACAGCCGGACACTGTAGTTTTTAAAAAACATTACTCAAAAAGGAGGAAATAGTGATTTGTTGGCGACTCTCTACAGAAGCAGATTAATGCACATTTGGTGCCCTAGTGAGTGTTTCCAGCAGCAGGACGGTATGTGTGTGTGTGTGTGTGTGTGTGTGTTTGACTCAAAATAAACCACAGCGTGTGTTCATGGTAATGAAGGAACATGTCACCCAGTGCAACACTGATGTGTTTTTAATAATTTCTGGACAACAGTGGAGCTCTATGGTACAGAGGAAGAAGATATATGAGACTTTGGATACACAGACAATACTTGATCAATTCATTGTTGCTTTTGGTTTTTTTTCAAGGGATTTGTTGACAACAAATACAGAATAACACAAGACTTATCTTTAAAACTAATCTTGTAAGTGGTCGTTTTAGTTTTACTAAAGTTCGGTTCTTCACAAGAACTTAACACCAAAACACCAAGTTTGAGGCTGAAAAAACGTTTACTGAGGGACAGACAGAGATTCAAAACAGATCGGGCTAAAAGATTCAACAAGAGAAAAGAGAGAGAAGCAGGAACCTGTAGCCAAACACACCTCTGATCTGGATTAAAAGTGTGTGTGTGTGTGTGTCCAGGGTGGGATGATTTGTGCTATTGGAAAAAGTACTGCAACTCCCAGGAATGAATGAGTCACGCACTTAAACACACACATATTTAAGCACTTGAAATGTACACACACACACACACACACACACACAGGGAGAACAGACTACACAAGCTTTGATCAGATAGAAATTCTGAAAAAAAAAGAAAATTGTGTTTAACAGTTGGTTGTGTAATGCCCTATAGGGGGACAAACTAAGCTGCAGCACATTGAACTCTGTAGAGGTTGTTAGGTGTGTGTGTGTGTGTGTGTGTGTGTGTGTGTGTTCCCTTTAGTAGTTAAGCTGACCGAGGGCAGGAAACAGAACAGGACTGGGTTGCACCAGCTTATCATAAAACTTAATGAATGTCCTGCATAGTAAAAACTTTAGTCATGTGTGTGCTAGCAAACAATGTAGATAGGTACTACTGTCCAGTCAAAAGCTACGTAAAACAGGAAGTTACATGTTACTTGTAGCATAAGAAGCTCTGTATAAGCTCCATATAAAAAGCTCCATATAAAAAAAAAAAAATTAAACTTAACTACTAATTCTTGTGTGTGTGTGTGTGTGTGTGTGTGTGTGTGTGTGTGTGTGTGTGTGTGTCACTTTGCTTTATTTATGCATTCATTTAGAAATATATGTTAAGATTGAGTTGGAAATATGCGGTTAAGTTAACGCAACTGACTTGGAATAATGTTTTGTAATTTGAGCTACAGTGTTTTTTGTGAAGTGTAATTTAAAGTGTTGTCAGTTTACATTATTATTAGACAGCATTTTAAAGTGTTATTATTACATTGAAAATACTTAATATGTAAGTATTATAAGAAAAATTTATTAAAAGTGTCAAAAATACTTATTTTGCAGAGACCTGTCAGTGTTTACTTCTCTATATTATTTGTTATTTCTGATGCATGATTTAAGTCGGGCTGCAGCTAACGATGATTTTAGTGTTCGAACCTTCTATAGATTATTTCAACGATTCATTGATGCATCGTTTCAGAAGTACTTTTGCTTGGCAGCTGCGGCCGTTAAATGCTAAAGTTGCTGTTACCTTGTCTGTGTTCCACTGGCAGAACACCGGCTGCTTTCTGATCAAGTGCCACAGTGGACAGACTGTAACATTGCAGAGTTGTTGAAAAAATCCCATACTTTGGACACTTTCTTCTTTGTCCCTCGCTATTTTCTCTCTCTTCCTCTACTTTGCAAACAGCTCCATCATAATCACGTCGCGTTCACAGCGTAAGCACAATGTGCAACAGTAATAAATGTCCGTGTGAAACAGTGTGCTGTACTATAGTTACTAGTACTAGCTGGATTAAATGAAGCATCGCAAATTCTTTGCGTCGATGCATTTTGTTAATCGATTTTATCGATTTAATCGAAGAATCATTTCAGCCCTAGATTTACGTATGAGCAGCATTTTAATGTTAATGTAATTTAATGTAAGGCTAACGATTATTTTCATTGTCAATTAATTTGTCTATTATTTATAGTAATTGATTAGTTGACTGGTTGTCATGTAAGGAAATGGTGAAAAAATGTCCATCAGTTTTTTCCAAAGCCCAAGGTGACATTCTCATATTTCTTGTTTTGTTCACAACCCAAATATATTCAGTTTACTGTCAGCGAGAAGTAAAGAAACCAGAAAATATTCACATTTAAGAAGCTGGAATCAGTGAATTTGTTGAACTTGTTATCATTCTTATTAGTAGCATAAATTGTATTTTGTGACATGTAACTCATGGCAAAGCTCAATTCAAACGTACATCTAAGCTTTAATTTGCAAAGTAACTACAGATGTCACATAAACGTAATTGAGTCAAACGGACAATTTCTTGCAGATATATAGTAAAGTAGAAGTATAAAGTAGTATAACATGGCAATACAAGTACAAGTACCTCAAAGCTGTCCTTTCCATCACTGCTCTTTTACTTTAAATAAACTTTCAGGCAAACTATTTACAAGTCTTTAGAGTTTTTAGTTTGTTTATGGTTTACTTGTATTGACCAATAGATACCACCAGGGGAAGCTCTCGTCAAACTCAAACTACATTGCCCTCAATATACAAGTAACACACTGGCTTGTTTTTTCACTGCAGAGAAACAGAAGAGTCTTTTCTGTAGCATTTATACACCTTAAAGGACCTTTTCAAGTCTAACCTAACAGAATACTCACATGCCCAGATGTATAATGAAGGAATTATTGGTTGCTGAAATATTTTCTGCTGTTCTCACTGGCTGTGAAGGAATTCTCTTCAAGATGGATTTAAAGTCCTCCTTCTGAGTAGAAATTACTTTTTCTACTTCAGTTGAAGCGAATCTGAGGCTTCAGTCATCTGATTTAAAACTTTAGCACTTCAATTAGTCAAACAAAATGTAATGTTTGTTTATGAAGTGTACATAGCGGTTGTTGCACATCTCAGTTGCTCTGTAGAGTTAACGCTGATGAATTAATCTTTCCTTCTCTTTTGTCCTACCTTCCTTCTTCCTTCATCTGACTCTTTTTCCTGCCTTCCGTCTTTTATTCTTTCATACCCTTCTCTCATCTCCTTCAGGTCAAAGCTGCAGAAGAAAACTTCCTCCTTCTCTCTTCTCTCTCCTGACGGCTGGTCCCTCAGAGGGGTAAGAACGAATGTGATTCAATCTGATTTATTAGCTGCATTATGACAAATGTACACGTTATTAAGACACAACCTGCTGTTGTCCTGAAGAGTCAGAGCTCTGTGAGGCTGCACTTTACCACTAACATCAGCATGCTAACAAGCTCACAATGAAAGTGTAACATGCTGATGTTTAGAAGGGTTGGTGATGGGGAAATGGATAAGACACATGCCTTTGGTGTGAGAGACCCGGGTTCAATCCCCGACTGTGACCTATCCACCATTGTGTCCCTGAGCAAGACACTTAACCCCTACTTGCTCCAGAGGCGTGCAACCTCTGACATATATAGCAATTGTAAGTCTCTTTGGATAAAAGTGTCAGCTAAATGAGTAAGTGTAATGTAGAAGGAAATGGTGACAATTTTAACATGTTAGCATGCTACCATTTGCTAATTAGCAAAACACACAAAGTACAGCTGAGGCTGATGGAAATGTTATTAGTTTTGCAGGTATTTGGTCATAAAGTACTAGACGCATTAAAATTATGACCTGATGGCACTATGAAAACTCAGTAGATCAGATTTATTACCATTTATCCATGGATATCTGTTGGCAATTCATCCAATAATTATGGTGTGTGTACACTTCAACTGTGAGAGACGGAATCAAAAACAAAAATCCAGAAAATCACATTGTATGATTTTTAAATAATTAATTTGCATTTTATTGCATGACATAAGAATTTGATACATCAGAAAAGCAGAACTTAATATTTGGTACAGAAACCTTTGTTTGCAGTAACAGATCATACGTTTCCTGTAGTTCTTGACCAGGTTTGCACACACTGCAGCAGGGATTTTGGCCCACTCCTCCATACAGACCTTCTCCAGATCCTTCAGGTTTCGGGGCTGTCGCTGGGCAATAAGGACTTTCAGCTCCCTCCAAAGATTTTCTATTGGGTTCAGGTCTGGAGACTGGCTAGGCCCCTCCAGGACCTTGAGATGCTTCTTACGGAGCCACTCTTTAGTTGCCCTGGCTGTGTGTTTCGGGTCGTTGGACGCTGGAAGACCCAGCCACGACGCATCTTCAATGCTCTTACTGAGGGAAGGAGGTTGTTGGCCAAGATCTCGCGATACATGGCCCCATCCATCCTCCCCTCAATACGGTGCAGTCGTCCTGTCCCCTTTGCAGAAAAGCATCCCCAAAGAATGATGTTTCCACCTCCATGCTTCACGGTTGGGATGGTGTTCTTGGGGTT
Source organism: Micropterus salmoides (assembly GCF_014851395.1). Taxonomy (NCBI): domain Eukaryota; kingdom Metazoa; phylum Chordata; class Actinopteri; order Centrarchiformes; family Centrarchidae; genus Micropterus; species Micropterus salmoides. Next base: position 9,245,455 of record NW_024043372.1, read on the forward strand.
GTACTCATCCTTCTTCTTCCTCCAAACATGGCGAGTGGAGTTTAGACCATAAAGCTCTATTTTTATCTCATCAGACCACATGACCTTCTCCCATTCCTCCTCTGGATCATCCAGATGGTCATTGGAAAACTTCAGACCGGCCTGGACATGCGCTGGCTTGAGCAGGGGGACGTTGCGTGCACTGCAGGATTTTTATCCATGATAGCGTAGTGTGTTACTAATGGTTTTCTTTGAGACTGTGATCCCAGCTCTCTTCAGGTCATTGACCAGGTCCTGCTGTTTAGTTCTGGGCTGATCCCTCACCTTCCTCAAGATCATTAATGCCCCACGAGGTGAGATCTTGCATATAGACCCCCAGACTCGAGGGAGATTGACCTTCATCTTGAACTTCTTCCATTTTCTAATAATTGCGCCAACAATTGTTGCCTTCTCACCAAGCTGCTTGCCTATTGTCCTGTAGCCCATCCCAGGCTTGTGCAGGTCTACAATTTTATCCCTGATGTCCTTACACAGCTCTCTGGTCTTGGCCATTGTGGAGAGGTTGGAGTCTGTTTGATTGAGTGTGTGGACAGGTGTCTTTTATACAGGTAACGAGTTCAAACAGGTGCAGTTAATACAGGTAATGAGTGGAGAACAGGAGGGCTTCTTAAAGAACTAACAGGTCTGTGAGAGACGGAATTCTTATTGGTAGGGAAGGTGATCAAATATTTATAAATATTTAATATCTAATTTGATAAAAAATTACAGACCTCTACATGCTTTGTAAGTAGGAAAACCTGCAAAATCAGCAGTGTATCAAATACTTGTTCTCCCCACTATGTATGTATATATGTGTGTGTGTGTATGTACAGTGGGTACGGAAAGTATTCAGACCCCTTTAAATTTTTCACTCTTTGTTTCATTGCAGCCATTTTCCAAAAATCAAAAAAGTTCATTTTATTTCTCAGTAATGTACACTCAGCACCCCATCTTGACAGAAAAAAACAGAAATGTAGAAATTTTTGCAAATTTATTAAAAAAGAAAAACTGAAATATCACATGGTCATAAGTATTCAGACCCTTTGCCGTGACACTCATATTTAACTCAGGTGCTGTCTATTTCTTCTGATCATCCTTGAGATGGTTCTACACCTTCATTTGAGTCCAGCTGTGTTTGATTATACTGATTGGACTTGATTAGGAAAGCCACACACCTGTCTATATAAGACCTTACAGCTCACAGTGCATGTCAGAGCAAATGAGAATCATGAGGTCAAAGGAACTGCCTGAAGAGCTCAGAGACAGAATTGTGGCAAGGCACAGATCTGGCCAAGGTTACAAAAAAATTTCTGCTGCACTTAAGGTTCCTAAGAGCACAGTGGCCTCCATAATCCTCAAATGGAAGACGTTTGGGACGACCAGAACCCTTCCTAGAGCTGGCCGTCCGGCCAAACTGAGCTATCGGGGGAGAAGAGCCTTGGTGAGAGAGGTAAAGAAGAACCCAAAGGTCACTGTGGCTGAGCTCCAGAGATGCAGTCGGGAGATGGGAGAAAGTTGTAGTAAGTCAACCATCACTGCAGCAATCCACCAGTCGGGGCTTTATGGCAGAGCGGCCCGACGGAAGCCTCTCCTCAGTGCAAGACACATGAAAGCCCGCATGGAGTTTGCTAAAAAACACCTGAAGGACTCCAAGATGGTGATAAATAAGATCCTCTGGTCTGATGAGACCAAGATAGAACTTTTTGGCCTTAATTCTAAGCGGTATGTGTGGAGAAAACCAGGCACTGCTCATCACCTGTCCAATACAGTCTCAACAGTGAAGCATGGTGGTGGCAGCATCATGCTGTGGGGGTGATTTTCAGCTGCAGGGACAGGACGACTGGTTGCAATCGAGGGAAAGATGAATGCGGCCAAGTACAGGGATATCCTGGATGAAAACCTTTTCCAGAGTGCTCTGGACCTCAGACTGGGCCGAAGGTTTACCTTCCAACAAGACAATGACCCTAAGCGCACCGCTAAAATAACGAAGGAGTGGCTTCACAACAGCTCCGTGGCTGTTCTTGAATGGCCCAGCCAGAGCCCTGACGTAAACCCAACTGAGCATCTCTGGAGAGACCTGAAAATGGCTGTCCACCAACGTTTACCATCCAACCTGACAGAACTGGAGAGGATCTGCAAGGAGGAATGGCAGAGGATACCCAAATCCAGATGTGAAAAACTTGTTGCATCTTTCCCAAAACGACTCATGGCTGTATTAGATCAAAAGGGTGCTTCTACTAAATACTGAGCAAAGGGTCTGAATACTTATGACCATGTGATATTTCAGTTTTTCTTTTTTAATAAATTTGCAAAAATTTCTACATTTCTGTTTTTTTCTGTCAAGATGGGGTGCTGAGTGTACATTACTGAGAAATAAAATGAACTTTTTTGATTTTTGGAAAATGGCTGCAATGAAACAAAGAGTGAAAAATTTAAAGGGGTCTGAATACTTTCCGTACCCACTGTATATATACATACACACACACACACAGACCAAAGTGGTGGACTGACCGACCAAAATCCCTAGAGCTGAAAGAGAAGCTGAAACTATTAACAAACAAAATTGTTAAATAAGACACAGGTTGTAAAAAAAAATTTAAGTAAGTGGGTGTTATAGCAATTTAATTGTTAACTGACATAAAGAGCATAAACTAATTTTTCATAGGATGTTTTTGATTTTGTTTTTCTTTTCATGATTTTTATAAACCAGAGTTAATGTCTCTACTGCTGGTGTCTCCGTGTCTCCTGTAGCTCCTAATTATAGATGGCTTGTTTCCCCCGACAGCCGTCACTTCCTGTTTGTCCAATGGGAACTGAGTGGACACGCGCGCGCGCACACACACACGCACATTGTCAGAGGTTCCTGTTCCTGAGGGTCTGTACATCTACTCGGAGAGGTGGTGAGGCTGAGGAGGAGAGAGGAGCTGCCGAGGAGATTTAGATTGTGACTGAGGAGGTGGAGGAGGAGAAGAGAGGAAGGTGACGGACAGAAGAAGGTAGAAAACAGGAGGTGAGAGAAGGAGTGAGACAAAGAGCTTTTAAAAGTTTGACTGAGGAGGAAAAAAGAGAGATGGAGGAGTAGTGGCTCTTTGAGAGACAAACTGGAGGCGGAAGAGAAGAAGACAAAGAGAGCGTGAAGTTCAGAAAAAGAAAGAAGAAGAAAGGAGTAAGAAGAGAATAGCAATGTGACTGTGAAGGAGGTGATTCAAAGGAGGAGAGAGGAATCAGACAACAGAAGGAAGAGAAGAGAAAGGAGGAGTGATCACAGAAGCCGTGTGAGGAGGAGAAAAGAAAGGACAGGTGATGTGACTTTGGGGTAAAAACAAAGTGACCTGGGCAAAGAGGAAAAGAAAAAGAGGAGCAGCAGAGAGAGTTAACTGACACTTGAACTGTGTTTGAGGAGCAGATCTAATCTTGATGATGGGCTGCTGTCTGTTTGTTTACTATCGGGTGAGTTGTTGCCGTCAGTGTGAGTGATTTCTAGCATGTCCCAGAATGCCTTTTACCGATAACCAGAAAGGATTCTGATGGGTTATATCACATGCAGAACAACCCTGCAGAACCATCGTCTTGTTGTTGTACAGTGTGTTTGTTGCTGTACATTGATGTCTTCACATGGATGCTCTTCATCAGCACTGAACATGTTAATACTCCATTTGTATTTCATCTGTGCAGTGAGGTACTGAGAGAGTATAGATAGCCAGAGAGATACTTTATTTATCACAATACAAAGAATGGTGCAAAAACAAATGTCAAACGCAAATACTGACGTAAAAGTAAAGAAGTATGCCCTTTTAAGTATGGGCATACAAGTGTGCAAATTGCAGTAAGAGTCTCAGAAATGTAAATATAAAGTCCATTAGCACAGCTACAAGAGCAAATGGGACTATTCAATACTATTCAATGAGATATTGAATAAAAAATATTGTTAAATTGTTGTTTTTACACCTAGGTTTTGGTACAGATGAAATAAACGAGATATAACTCTTTGGATCAATAGAGTTTATAGATGCTAGTTGGTGGATTTTGTTTGTTCCCCTCTGATCCAGTCTTTATGCTAAGCTAAGATAATTGGCTGTGGCGTCATATTTAGCGTACATCCCTAAAATTGGTGTCAGTCGTCTCATCTAGCTCATCAACTATCTGCTAGAATGCAAATAAGTGTATTTCCACAAACTATTCCTTAAAAGTCACAGTACATAGCATTTAGAAATAATTTACTTTGGGGCTATTAACACAAACATTACCAGGATAATCGCTGTGATATTCAAATTCCACTTGTTTCAGTCAGTTAATGGGTAGCTGTGATGTTCAGAGGACAGGCCTTATATTCCTCCTCCTCTTTGGTTTCTTTAGCAGCAGTGAGTTAAAGGTAAAGTCTTCCAGGTTATATAATGTACGGCCAACAACAACAAAGTTCCAGCATAATACTGAACAAACAGCAGACTTCCTGCTTTTGTTGCACTCCCAATTCCCAACATCCTCCTCCTCTCCTCTCCTCTCTTCTCCTCCATGCTACTTTACCTTTTCTCCGTCTCCTCCTCCACTCCTCTCCTCTCCTCCATGCACCTTTCTCTTTTCTCCCTCTCCTCTCCTGTCCTCCGCTAATCCCTCTGAACCTCTCCTTTCTCATTTTGTCTCCTCCCACCTTCTTTCATCACCTCTCCTCTCATGTTCCCTCCTCTCATCTTTTCATCTCCTCTTCCTTTTCCTCCTCTCCTCTCCTTCATGCTCCTTTCTCTTTTCTCCCTCTCCTCCTCTCCTTTACTCCATGCTCCTTTCTCTTTTCTGTCTCTCCTCTCTTGTCCTCCCCTAATCTCTCTGAACCTCTCCTTTCCTATTTTCTCTCCTCTCATGCTCCTTCCTCTCGTCTTTTAATCTCCTCTTCTCTCACACATACAGCTGTTTGCCCTCAGTGACCCGCCTGGCCGGCTGTGTGATTTCTTCCTGTTTGTGTTGTCATGGCAGTACACAGGAAGTGCTTTGGCTCAAGTGTGGCTGCTCCTCTGCAGCTTCCCACCAGATGAATAGTCACAACAGAGGTTACCTGGCCTGATCAGCGGACATAATCACTGTGAAGATTTTCTCTGTTTGTCACAGTCTGGTTCTACTCTGAGACACGTCGTTTCACATGTACTAATAATATTTTCTAGTTGTTTATCCCCTAAAATGACCATCGACACTACTGTTCGTCTGACAGAAGGAAATTCTTGTTGTTTTTACACTCAGAGGTAATATTTTTGTAAATTAAATTTGCCAGCGAACGGAGCAGAGCAGGTAGCTTTATACGGCAATTTGTGGGTGCTAATAATCAGATCTAACAAACCTGCACCTCCTCATGAGCAGGGGGTGTTTATCAGGCTGAAACGAGTGATGCACAATAAGCTTGTCCAGTAAGGAGAGTTTGGTTAATTGACTTGGAACACTTGTACAAGCAGTAAAAATCTCACAGTAGAACTAAGAAAGGTTTAGGATAGGAATATGAAAATGTTCTTGCATGAGGTCCTTTTACATTAGCTAAAATCCTTGAGCCCTGACCTTGTGTCCAAGCAACTCCAAGACCAGTAGTTCCCAACCTCTCGTGACTCCTTAAAACAAAGCAAGGTGACCTGTTGTCGCTATTTTCACTATTATCACTTATCATCACTTGTGACTAGTTTAACCAAAGAGATATTTTTGTCCTTTTTTAATCCTTTTATAATAAAAAGTTATCCAGGAACTCGCATGAAAAAACAAGAAATTAAAGTCTGTAAAGTCTGAAAAAATAAACATAATTTTGCATAGCAGAAATGTGTTTTTTTTCCACTTCGCGATTATCATCTTTTAATCCTTCCTTTTTGCAGGTCCCGACCCTCATGTTGATAACCACTGTCATGAAGTTAATAGCCTATTTCTATTTTGTCCGTTACTTCTTTTACTCCACTACATTTATCTGTTGGCAAGATCTTGTACGCAAGATAAGATCATAAAACGTTCTTGTTGGGCAAAAGTCTTCCATCTCTAAGATGTCTACTTTTCAAAGCAGCCTTGCTTTAGTGTGATGATGATTTATCGAAAGGGAGAATTTTCTCAATCTGGACAATATTTTGTTCTGTATTTTGTTTTTACCTCTTGTCCCTCGTACTTTCCCGTCTTTTCCTTTTTCATTTAATCTTGGAAGTGTGAAACTCTCCACATATATAGATAGATATGATAGAATAGATATGATTTTTTTTAATCCTTTTTGGACACTGAGTATGTTTTACTGCTAAATAGCTCTGTAAAATGACCAATCTGTAACCAAAGCAATTAGCGAAGGGCTGCAGTTTGTCTGTGACTTTGTCACAAACCAAACTTTACTTCACATTATCTTTGAGTCATTTGATTTAGTGTGAAATTAAAAAAAAGACAGTAAGTGGACCAAATGAATCATGTTTCTATTGATTCTGCTTTCTAACACAAAGTTGCTGTGTTTTTTGTGTTGCAGAAGAAGAGGAAGCAGGCAAGCAGAGATGCAGACTCCCTCAGTCTCTGCAGTCTGGCCATCAATGTAAGTTCAGCTCCTCTAAACTAACTTCTCAGTTATGGCTCAGTGTGTGCTGCCAGCTTTGGTCTTAAATATTATAGACTCTATTATAGGCTATTGTCTCAAAAAAGCAGTGAAATATGTCAGAAAATCTTTAATGCCCTTAAGTGCTGCTGACTTTTACTTTGAAAAAAGCCTAAATACTTCCTGATTCTGTGGTGGCAGGATGTTCACGCCTTAGAAATATCACCTTAAAATGGAAAACAAGTGTAACTTCCCTGCTGTTTTTGTGTATTATCTGTCTGTTCTGATATATGGTGTAGTGCCGCTCAGGAAGCATTTCTCTGTGTTGTCATCTAACGTAAATCTGCATGGGACTATTTAGTCATAATAGGTGAGCAAAGAACTTTAACAGCAGTTATTTTCTCCTGTATGTTGTGTTTTGATCATAACTTAAAGGTGCTGTGTGTTTTCTTGTAAACAAACAAATGTTGTGTTTACATTTGACGTTACTCACCATGTGTTAAATGCATAACCTTCCTTCAACAAGTCCTCCAACTTAAACGACAACACAGTTCGTATTAACCAACCTCTAAAAACGACTCATATGAGCATATCTTAAAATTGCGCCTCTACCGTTGCTGTTCCAAATACGACTCAAATGAGCGTATCCTACAACAGCGGCCGACCAGACCTTCGTTTTGAAAATCATGTGACCTACATCACATGACGTCAACACAGGAAAACCGCAGCGACACAAGGGAGGGGTTCAACGGTCGACATGCATAAAACACTGACCTCAGTTTGGTTTAGACACACACCCCTGTGAAGGTTAGGGTGAGGATAAGGTGCTTCCAAGGGGGCTGTCAGCCAGCTAGCTAATGCTACGAACCCAACGTAGCTCATGCTAATGCTAACGTAGCTAATGCTACTACGTAACTTCATTAAACTAAATATGATTGCTCATGGGAATTGAACGCCGGTCTCCTGGGTGAATGGCGGCCAGTTTATTATCCTTCCACCCAACCCACAACTACCAAATCTCCACTTTCTGGCTATTTATAATACATCATCGTCCTTGTCGTGTGTTTGCGTTGTACTGTTTTGGATTCTTTCAATAAAATAGGACAAAACATCATGCTAACCGGGAGCTAAGTGCAACAGCATTGTAAATATTTGTAGACTTGGAGGTAAGTACTTTGTTCTCTCCAGCACTGACTGTGGGTTATTGTGTGTTTGGACCCTCTGGGGCCCTCAGCCCTCGTGTTGGGCCCCTCCTCATGTACTGTACATGTCCTAGTATTTTTATCCCTCTGCCAGGAGCCCGTTCCTTCCCAGGCGTCTCCCTCCCTGCTCAGTCTAACACAGGATGTCCACCCTCTTCAATACACCCCAGTGTTTGTGTGACAAACAGACACAAACACACCATCATTCTTTTTAGTTACAAACCAGCGCCGGCAGATAATGAACCTAGGATAAATGACTCTATTGTTTCTCTACTGTCATTCCCTGTAGCTCAGTTAGTCATGTTGGGCTCTTACTGAAACTTCAGGACCTGAAGACTATTGTAACTAATTTAAAGGTCAAAAGTCATGACAGGGATTTAGATTTTATATCAACATTTCCCCCTATTGGGCAGCTCTGTCTTTGTCTGGACTTGGAATCAAATCAGAGGTTGTGGACCCATAACTTCCTTTAAAGTCATAAGTCATATATTTTCTGGAAAGATCTATGTAATTTAGTTATAATTTCAGGGGAAACAGCTATTTTAGTTACCTTAGTTGAGAAGAACTGCACTATTTAAAATAAATATGAAGTCATTTTCAATTTATAATTGAAAGCCTCATTATTCATGTACACTCAGTGGCCACTTTGTAAGGTACACCTGTACAATCTAATTCATTCCAATACAACTTTGCCATAAAGTCTACTTTTATGATGCATATAATGCAGTTCTTTTGACACTGACATAGAGGTGTTAACTCAATTATATGTTTATTATTGCGATCATATGTTAGCGTGGATGTTGTACTGGACTATACTAAACTGAGGTGTTTCTAATATTCTGCCTTCTTCGTGTATGTAAAAAAAGGTAAAACATCTCTCAAAATAATAACTTACAGTACAACACCATCTTTTGCCAAGACCTCAATTATAAGCATAAAATAGAGTTTACACATTAGCAACAATGTCAACAACAACTGAACGTTATAAACTTTGTAAAGGTAGAATTTATGGCAGAGCAGTTGTGCTGAATTGAAAGAGATTGTGAAGCTGTACCTAATAAAGTGGCCATTTAGACCATGTTACATGTTGCTTGTTACATGTTGCTCGTCCGTAGAGAAATTTAAAAAAAAATTGTGTTCAGCTGAACCGCTGTGTACTGACTAAAAAACTCTCTACTGTATGTTGCGGCAGAAATTAGTTAATTGGAGACCTTTTTATAAACTTCAAATACATTTACAGTGATTGTACATATCAGATGTTGTCAGTCATCAGTCAGTTTCATCTATGCCTGCTGATCCGTGCAGGGTGGCGGGCGAGAGGCAGGGTACAACCTGGACAGGATGTCAGACGTATTGTGGAAAATTATAGGAAACTAAAGGACCTGTAAAAGAAACCGGTACCAAGTCAACCTTTTCACATGAGTTTAACTTACTAAAAAAAATTTTATTATCATGAACAATAAACTATGTAATTAAGAGAAATCATTAAACCTTTATAAAGGGACTAACAAATCTAAAATATATAAATAAAATGGTAAAATGAGTCCTGCTTTTATTTAGAGCTGCGCTTCTTCTACTGTGGAGATTTGTATTTGGCAGCAGAGTGGTTATAGATGTTTTCACTGGTTAATTAATATCTACTGAGCCCTTTAGGATCACATGGTAGATTAACAGTTATTGATGTAGTTGAGTAAACCGAGGGCAGGGATTAGTAAACTGTGAGGGAAGATGTGTTTTCATATGGCATCTGAATCTTTTAATGAAAGCAGGCTATTTAATTATCTTAGATACTTTTTAAAGTAATGTGATTTGGTATTTTAAGGAAGCTCATTGTTTGCACAAGATGTTTTTTTTGTTTTGTGCTCATAATTCTCTATAAGGTACTTTAATGTGTTTATTCTAAATCAAAAAAATGATTTATTATCTCATAATTACAAGATATTCATAATTATGAGATAAGTAAAATAACAAAGAACTTTCTATAAGCTGCAGTTTACAATCCCAGAAAGTTGTGCATCGTGAGTACACTATAATAATATATTATGCAGTATTTAACACATTACAGTACAGAAGTATTTGATAACCTCCATATCTCTGTGCAGTTTAGGGTCCCTGTTGTCCTCCTTTCTTCGTCCAGAATTCGTGTTTTTTCTGCTTTTGTCCTTTTTCGGCAGAATAAACTAGAAACAGTGCTCCTGATCAGTGTCAGTTTCTGTTTTAGTGCAGAAACATGTAGCGTGTCTCTGTCTTTGTAGATTTCAAGTAAGACGTGTTACCAGTTTTTGCAGTTTAAAATTAAAAATAGATTATAGAGATACATTACAGAGATTTGGGATTATAGTACTTAACTTGAGTATTTTGTTTTTATTCTGCATTATTCTTCTACTATACAACAATTTAGAGGGATATGTCGTATATATATCTTTATACATTATTTATTTATTTTAAAACTTATGAAGAACCTATAATATATGACGTTTTGTTATAATTCAAACTACCCAACACTTTAAACAAGTACAGTGGAAACAATTAGTCGATTGATCAGTTAAATTGGCAGCTATTCTCATAATCGAGTCATGTAAAAACATTTAAAGCATAAAACATTTCAGTTTCTCTAATGCGAAGATTTGCTTCTGTTCCTTTTCACTTTTTCAATAATTCAAATTTATTTTTAATAATGTTTCATTAAAGGATGTTTACTTGCAACAGTTTACAGTGTGGAATTAGTACTTTTAATTAAGTAAAGGATCTGAACTTTCTCCAACTCTGTGGAAAACAACATAATGTTTATCGGGTTAAGCAGCACAAGCTTCAAATATTTCCAAGTAGCTTCAAGGTGTCCAAATAGTCGGGTTTGGTTGTTGCAGCTAACTCAGAGAGATCTACTTCCAGCCGGCTAACAAAACAAGCTGCTAGTTCATCAGCAGTAATAACAAAGATTTATTGCTTATTGTTTAATATTATATATGCTTATTTTATTATAATATTATATGCATTAAAAAGCTATCTAAAGCAAAGTGCATATGAGTGGCTTATTACCCGTAAGTGATGTTATAGAGGAGAAACCCTTCATACTGTATTTTACCACACCTCTGTTAAAGACATCTTTCTTTATGTGTAGACATGCAGCAGATGTGTCACAGTACAGATGTAATGAGGCGGGTTTGTTTGACTCAGTCACTGAATCTGTTCTTGGATCAGTAGGTGACTCTTGTTCCTCTCTGGGCGTCCACAACCCAACGGCCCCAATTGTTTAAGGACAATGGAGCTGAGTCAGAAGGGAAGCTTTTGTTAGCTGAACATGAGGTGTGTTTCATGTCATGTCAGAGGTCAGCAATGATGCTCTGATACCCATTATACATCAACTTACAATAATTCCCTGGAAACCTACTCTAACCTTAATAATGATTATTTTCTTTAGCAATTAATCAGCCAATTTTTTTTAATTGTTTTGTCCTTAAAATGTCACAAAATAGTGAAAATGCGTATTATAAGAGTGCCTTCTTCATATATACCTTTCAAAACACAAAAGGTCCATTTGCTTTAAAATTTAAAGAAATAGATAATTGCTAATCAAAATATTTGCAGATTAATTTTCTGGCAATCAACTAATCTTGTCAGCTCTATAACCACTACATAACCCAAATAATTGCAACCTGAACCTACAACCAAGTCTTCTAAAATGTAATGTTTTTGTCCCCACATGTGTGGCTCTGTCAACAGATGTATACCACATCGCCACATGAGTACTACAAGTATGCACACAAACACACACACAGGAATTGACTTAAATGGTACTGGAGAATCAGGGCAGAGCGTTGGCCTGCAGGCTGCTTTCTCTCTTTAGTAATTACAGTCCAGATTAACATTGACCCAGCACCACCAGTACAGCATTATGATAATGATAAACTGGTGAGTAAAGTTAAATGCTGAGGTACTGTGTTCACATCTACTTTACTACATTTTACAGGGAAATATTTTTCTTCACAAGATGCACCAAATGACTGTGAAGCTTTTTGCAAAATCAATTTTGCTTGTAAATTATATGATGAGATTTAAATATGATGCATTGCTGTAGATTCAACTATCAAACATGCCTAAAAGTACTTATTTTGAACAGCAGCTGGATGAAAATGCTGTGACAAATGAGTACGTATGAGATGTCCCTTCTAGTCCCTCCCATCTCTTAGGAATTTATTTTTCTTGAGATCTTTTGATTTAATTGTCATATCCAGCGTTTCATGTCCTTGTCCTCCATCTGTCTGAGCACAGCCTTGTTTTTTCAGGGTGCTGCTCATTCTTTAGTTCTTTTTCATTCTCAATAAGGTGTTGTGTGATGTGATCATCAATGCAAAGGTGCACTTGTTAAGAACACTATTCTATGCAGTAATAAAGGCTGGATGTTCCTTATCAAAAGCAGGTGGCTTAAGTATACATGAACCATGTGGTACCGCCACTTTTCTGATTTATTCATACAAGGTTATTGCACGCCACTTATTGTGAGAAAAAGAACTATTCTTCAGGTGATCAATTGTTTCTTTTCAGAAGGTGAGGTGGTCCTTAAAAAGTCTGATTTGTTTTATTTCTAATAAAAATGCTAAGTAATCTCCTTAATTAGCTGGTCACTGTAGTTTTTTGCCAATGTTACTCAAACAGGAGGAAATAGTACATTTGTAGGGGACTATTTTCAGCGGCGGATTAATACACATTTGCTGCTCCAGTGAGTATTTGGGGCAGCATGTGTATGTCGGATTGAGTCTAAACAAACTACAAGCGCGTATGTGTTCCTGGTTATGGAGGAACATGTCAGCCAGTGTAACAGTTTGGCTCATTGATCTGTTTCCACTCGTTTTTGGACAACAAGGGCGCTCTATTGCACAGAGGAAGAGGATATATCAGGATATACACAGACAATACTTGTTAGTAGTATCGTTTCTAAGTAAAGTCTCAGAATTTAAATTGAAAAAAGTAGATGCTACGGGAAAAGGGAGAAAGGAAGGAAGGAAGGAAGGAAAGTGAGTCAGAGAGAGAGAGAGTTAGCAAGCTGGGAGTTTTCAAACAGAGTCAGAATCAGAGAGGGAGAAAGCTTTAACAGCTATTTAATAAAGACGTCAGCCAGAAACCTGAAATAAGAGATCCAAAGCTACAGATGGTCCAAACTTGAGCCCTGTTGGGATCAAACCTTCACTGGACTCACAGCTCCAACAGACCTGTGTGTCTGGTCTGAAAGATCTGCTAATATCCAGGCGTTTTCAGGACACTACCAAAGCCGGGTTGTTAGGAAACTCTTCTGGTACCAGACTCTTTTTAAACGCTCTTCCAGAACCAGATTTTAGCTAGAATCTCTATTGGTACTAATTATCACCGGTATCAGGCACTTTTTGGGTACTAAAAATAGAGAAGACTTAGTGGACTTTTTGTCAGTATCGCACTTTCTGGACGCTCTGCTGGAACATTCACAACAGGATACTATACCAGCAGCGAATTATTCCTGCACAGGCTCTCTTGGTACTGGGAAAGGTCCAGAGCCTGTGCTGGGCTTTGTGGTGAGCAGTATGGTGGTGGGGCTGTGCCCCTTCTGCCTGCTGGTACCCCGTTTCAAGTCTGGATGCTCTGTCAAGTTCAGCAAAGGGAAACACAACAACATGGGGAAGCAGGTGGAGGTAGGATCCTCTATGGAAATTAGTATTCTGTTTATTTATTATCCAATTATAATAGTTTTACGCATGTAATATTTTTAATCACTGCAGTCTTAAGTGTATTTTAGTAGGATCTAGGTTACACTGATATACATTTCACACAGTGAGTCCATGCTAAATTTATTTGTATTCGGTGTGACTTCACGCCCTTCAGCACCTCGATGTTGTGAAATGTAATTTAACATAATCTGATTGAATCTAATTTAATGTAAATTAATATAATGTGATCTAATCTGATTTGGTATAATGTAACCTAATCTAATGTAAAGTAAACTGATTTAATCTATTGTCGTTTTACTATTATATAATTTTATTAGTAATTATTTTATTAGTAATTATTCCAGTCTTGTCAAATTGTATCTAAACTAATCCGAGTTAATCTAATCAGATTTTATCTAATCAAATTTGATCTAATCTGATCTAGTCTAATATGATTTAATCTGCCCAATCTGATTTGATCTAATCTTATCAGATTTTAATGTAAATTAATTTTATTTGATGTATTCTAATCTAATCTGATTGTATTTGATGTAATCTGATCAAATGTAATATAATCTAGATTAGATTTTATCTAATCTAGTCTTGCCTGCTGCATGGTATATGCTTTAAACTTTGAAAACATGACTATAGTTTCTTATAATTTCTGTTTTGATTATAAAACATTTTGAGAACAACTCAGTAGACATGTTCCTGTAGTGTTTTGTAAAGCGTTTGTGCTATTCAGCGGTTAGTATTTATTTTAAAACTTCCATAATGTTATTTTAGAATTTTGTGCACTAAGAGTTTAAATTATTTGCTTGTTTCACTTTGATGGAAGATAGTATTTTGTGCTGAATAATTTCTGTATTTATTGTTGGCAGCTTGTTCCGTCTACAGTACCATGAGAATCCTATGACCTCAGACGATTGATTTATTTATAACATATTTATTAGCTGAGATGTTAGAAGTGAAAGTGAAGAGAATTTAGTTTGTGGTGGTTAAAGCTTTGAAACATTACACCTTTAAAAGGAAAACAGACACAACAGAAATAATTTCTTCTGGAAGAATGTATTATGTGTATGTAAGTCTGTTTGTTCATCTGTATTGATTTTAACTTTAAGTGAGTTCTTTCATAGATGTCTCTTTATTTTTCTTTCATACAGAAGGTCACTTGACTGTTCTGTGACTAAGGTCATTAGAAAAACAGATTCTGCTCAGGGTCTCAAAACAGCCTGGGCTGCCTAGTGACACTCAACACTTTTTGTCCCCAAGGGATTGTTTTCTTCACTTGAAAAAGCCAAAGTGTCAGGCTTTATACTCCATGTTTGTTCTCAGGCTTCAGCTGTCCTCTCAGCTCTGTGAACACTGCTCTTCCTTTATTAGTTGTTGCCTCTAATGCCTCTTTTGGACGCAGCCTGTTGTGTTCATTGACCAACAAGTCATTCAAATCAAACAAAAATAAAAAATGTAATTGGTCCATCCCCTTCAGAACGACATATTTTCAAATTCACATTAGTGCTGGGCAACGATTACATTTTTTAATTGTGATTATTTGCATGATTTTCTTGCAAACAATCACAATTAATTGCATAGTTATGCGCAAAATTTAATATTGAATTCTAAAGTAGTGTATTGCGCACTTTAAATTTAAATGTACACAAACGTGCAATAACATGTGGTTTGCAAACACTTTAAACAAATAAGGTGCTTTTTACCAGCAGTATTTTCAACATAAAAGTTAAAATATTAAACACTTCGTTATGATTGAAAAACAAAGTTGAAGAGTGTTGGTAGGAAACAGGAAACAAATAGCTGTCTGCCATCTTAAAGTCTGATGTTTTGTTGACAATATCCAACCACCCCGACCTCGCTCTGCGGACTTTTTCGCTTTACAAGTACATCACACTCCTTCATCTTTTGTCCTCATCATCTTGCTGTGCCAGAGCCAGAAAAATGGCCACAAAACAAGCATGGATGAGGTGTTGATGGCTGTAACTCTTCTTTTTTCTCTTCTGGCCAGTAGCCAGATGTTTACAGGGCATGCCATATAACGCAAAGTCACAGCCTGTGTCACTCTCTCTCACACCTTTCCTAAACATCTTCACTCTTACTCTATCCAATAACGAGTAAAGAAGCCCAAAAATATTTTTTTTTAAGAAAAAACATCTCTTAAATCAACATATATTTTTTCAATTGACATAATGTAACTGCTCCCAACAACCTGTAAGCACAGCTTCTGTCTCTGCATATGCAAAACGTACAATTAAACGGCAACTCGGTCTGATTATCAGGCTTAGCAAAACCTAATATAACATTTTGTTGTGAGTTCTGCTTTTTGTTCCAAGAGAAAAATTTTTGGGTTGCAAATAATGATAATTTTCAGTATCAATTCATCTGCTGATTATTTTTTCACTTAATTAATTAATTGGTTGGTCTTAAAAATTTCAGAAGATAGTGACAAAAAGCCCATCAGAAGAGCCCCAGCCATATTTAAGTTGTTTGTTTTGTCCCACAAACGGTCCGAAACCCTGAGATATTCAGTTTACTGTCATAAAACCAGCAAATATTCACATTTGAGAAAACGGATCCACAGAATGTTTGGCTTTTTTGTTTAAAAACTCACCTGACTTATATACAGTATTTACAATCAAAATTACAGTCCATTAATTTCCAATTCTTCAACCAAGTTATCAACTAATCATCTCAGAGGCTGATACTAAATCCAAGTGCCAGATACTTTCAGGTTCACTTCTTAAAAGTGCAGTTTATGGAAAGTCTCATGTCAGTGTGGTTGTTAACTTCCTGTAATGGAAGTGCACTGTGTGTCAAGCATGAATGGCACTAGGGCTGTACCTGAATCAGAAGAGTCAACTCTTCTTTTCAACTTACTGTCAGGTGCTTTATTAGTTTAATAATAATATTCAATAATAATACTGATATTTTTCCTTCAATACACCTCACCTATAAGTCCCCTGAGGAGCGTCTCTCCTGCCTGTCTCCTGACAGTGCTGTCAGCTGAAGAGTCAGTCACACGGTAGAGGATGTTGTTCCAGTGTGTGATCTGAGAGTGTCGGAGCAATGAAGAGGAACTCTGCCCTCTGTTTCACCCTTCTCTGTTTACATCAGAGTTGGTTTACAGCCTGCCGAGCTGTAATCCTGCGCTGCTTCTCGATAGATTATTTGAATCATCTGTGTTTTGGCAGCACACATTTTTTATTTATTTGACTGTGGAAATCTGAACTTTTCAAATGATGATCATGTTAAATACAATAACACTTGAGTTTTAAAGATAAAATATGAGCCTCGGCTGTTACAGGAGTAATTCGGGGGTGAGTCTAGTTCTAGCTTATCCACAGTCAGGTTTCTGTTTTATTTTATTCAAACTCAGTCTTAGACAGTCTGCTGCTGTAATTAGATAACCAGTCGTATGCTGACCAACTTCACTGAATTGATCTTTGTCACATTGAATCAACTGAAGCGCCATCAGACACAGAAAGTCATTACAACATGTCCAATGGAAACTTCTCAAACGTAAAGCAAATATAATTATCATTTGAGCCCCTTTCCCCCCTTTATTTATTTTTTTAAAAACAACAGTTATAGCTTTGATGAATACAACAGCATCATCTGCTAAATGAGAGAAAACACACTGACTTTAATTACATAGTTTAACTGGTGTTGTATTTAGATATTTTGGAGATTTATCAGACTTTCAACAGCATCTGTTGAGGTTACCAAGTCACAGCCTTTAAATTGTGAGAGGTGAGAAAAAACTCAGGACTTGAACTTGAAGCTGAAAATCTTTCTGTGACTCTGGAGGATGAAAAAAACAAAAACCATCTGCCAGAGGTTGATTTATTTTTGGTCGACTGGTTCCTGACTGGGAGCTCTGATGGAAAAAAAGTTTGATGGTTCCTGTATTCCAGTAGGTCAGCTGACTTTGGGACAAACTCACACAAACACACACAGGCTTATTGATTTTTTGTAAGTCTGTATCCAGGACAAACACCCTGGTGGCATTTTCACACACAGACTGACACTGTGGGTAGGGCTAGGGATAGCTCTAGGTAACTAGTGGTTATAGTTAAAATTAGGGTAAGTGAATGTAATGTCCTCGAAAGTGATGGAAAAACAGCTGTGTGTGTGTGTGTGAGAGAGAGAGAGAGAGAGAGAGAGAGAGTGTGGCAGAGAGGGAAAAAACACTTCACACTATTGTTTAACTTGCAGTATATCAACAACACAGAATCAACTTTCCCATAAATTACTAGAACGATTTACACACACGCAGTGTTTGTTTATAAATTCCCAGAATATATCATCATGAGCACCGTAGCCTACAGGTCTGTGTGGAAGTCATCGTCTGGACTTCACACGTTGTGCTGTGTGAAGCCACACGTGAGTTACAGGACTCTTGTTTTTGTGTGATAATGTTTGACTCTGCTCTCTCCTCCAGGAGCCCAGCACCAAGCGCAGTAAACTTGTATCCAGGGTGACGTCTCTAGCCAGCCTGCTGCCGCCCGTCAAGACCGCACCGCTGAAGAGGATTGGTCAGACGCTGCAGGTGAACCACCAGTCAGATGTCTCCACCAATTCTTTATTTTTTTTTGCCAAGTTGCAGAAGCCACTAGTTCTGGAAGTGTTTTTTACTAATCTGGATTCCCATATCAAATCTTTCAATGATATCCTCAGTGTTACTGATATTAAAATCCCATAGGTCAGTTTTATGACCTCCAGTTTGAGTAAATCAACTGTTGTTTCTGTCAGTTTGAAAGGCAGACAGCTCTAAATACTACAACAGCCATGAGTCTTGGCAGCCATTGATATGGAGATGGAGGCAGTCAGGGTGCGAGTCAGAGCGGCAGTGAATTCAAAACACTGTTGTTTAATTTGAAAACAAAAACAGCAACATAGTGTCTGACTTTATTTACAATTGACCCAGAGTTCAAAAGTGAAATGATTTAAGCTGCAACTTGTAAAATCAGTCTTAGCAGTGCACTTTGGGCGTTGTAGTCAACCTCTCCCCTAAAGTTTTATGTCCACAGACTTGTACATTCAATAGTCTAATCAAGAATCAGACATTTGTTCATCTTTTGAACTCATGATCCAACCAGGAGAGTTTCATTGTACAAGTTATAGAAGCTGGAAAAAAAAAACTGTGGGTCACATCATAGGTGTTTACACTGGTGAAGGTGTCCCCACCGCTTTCTGAAGTGGCTGATTTTGTCCCCACCACTTTTTAAAAGCTTAATTTGTTTTAAAAAATGCAGCAAGAATTGTTAACTAACAAATGAAAATGTTTGCACACTAAGAAAACATGCAATGCAATAAAATATAGAAGAAACAAATGTGCATTGTCCAAAAAGTAAAAAGTAACTTAAGTTATAAAAAAGAAGCAACTGATTACTGCCTTATATTCATAAATACATCATGTGTATTGTCACTGCCCAACTCGAGCCTTTATGTCCTCACCACTTTTCATCACAAAGTGACGCCCTTGAAAATCAATGGGACTTTAACTCCTGGAACCAGGGGCACCCAAACTTACTGTTCCCACTTCATAACTATACTACAGATGCTGAAAATAGGGCAGTTTTTGCTCTCTGACAGCCAGCACTAAAAAAGAAAACATGTGAAATAAATATTTATATTATTCTATAGACAGTTTAGTCTCTCTGTCTCTGCAGCGCTCCATCAGTTTTCGCAATGATAGTCAGATGGAGAGAGCCGCTCATCCTCCTCCCTCCTCCTCCTCGTCGGTGAAGACGCGTGTTATCTCAGCGACGGTCTCCAACCCTTCCTCCTCCATGAGTGCGACACGGGTTTCCACTGCAGCTGCCCCAGTGGCCAAACGCCGTGACAGCAAGCTTTGGAGTGAGACGTTCGATGTCCGACTGGGAGCGACGCAACCTCTGAGTCCAAAAGAGATAAAACGACAAGAGGTGAGAGACACGCTGCAGCTAGACTAAAGGATTTTTATTTTACTTTTGTGTCACAACATTTATTTTTCATCGGAGTGGTATCTGAGGTTGTTTTTGGTCTCCTTATATACATTAATCAGTCACGAGTCTGCGGCACCTCACTGATATCACTAATGCTCGGTAGGTCGCCACCAATGATTTTCTGAGTGGTTTTAATCAAACGCTGCACAGTCCTCCGGTCCTGGGCCGTGCACATCCCATGCCAGTTTGTGATGTTTTCAGTCAGGTTGCTTTCTATTGCTCCTCTGTAAAAGCTGAAAATAACTTGGCACAGGAATATTACCTTTTTCCTTAAATAGGCCTCCCATAGTTTTTTAGAACAGTTTTTACAAAATAAAATAAAAAATTCTGTGGTTAAAGAAAATTATGAGACAAATATATATATGACAATAAATACAAGACATACATCGTTACAACCAACTCTTCAAGACACAATTAATAAAAATCAGTGGTTGAAAAGGTTGACTCTCAGTTTTACAGTACAAAAGAGCTAATTTTTACATTGTTTAAAGAGGTGGTATTATGCTCATTTTCAGGTTCATCATTTTATTTAGGGGTTGTATCAGAACAGCTTAACATGGTTAAACTTTCAAAAAACACCATATTTTTGTTATATTGCACATTGCTGCAGCTCCTCTTTTCACCCTGTGTTGAACGCTTCATTTTAGCTATGGAGTGATACATCTTGTCTCTAAATGATCTTTGTTGGGAGTTGCACATGCGCAGTACCTAGTAAAGGACTACTAGCCAATCAGAAACAGAGTAGGACGGGCCCTGAGAAGCGGTAAACACAGCTTCGGTTCAGCTGTATACGTTCCCTTTACCAGCTTGGCAACATAGACTGGAGGAAGAGTTTCAGAGTTATTAATCTGTAACAAATGTATCTTTCATCCATAAAGTTTAAACTGAGCTCTGTCTCTACATCACAGTAACAACTTTATGTCCACTGACTGCCTGGAGGGTAGCTAGTGTTTGGAAGGGAGAGGAGCTGTGTGCTGCAGCTCACTGTTTTTCCACCAGTGTTTTTGAGGGCGTATCAGATTAGCCGCTTGGCGAGCGTTAAATGAAGCGCATTTTGCTTTCATTCCTGTGACGTCACAGGGATGAAAGGGAAGCGGCTGGAATACAAACGTGCTGTTTTCAGGCAGTTCAGAGCAGAGTTTTCTGTGGGAGATGGGAACTCGCTTTGGGGTGGACTTTAGGCTTTTTCACTTTGCAAACCTATGACATGTACAAAAACTGAATAAAGGAGAGGGAAAAAGCTAAAAAGCATAATACCACCTCTTTAAAACTCATCAATTCATCATTTTCCAAAACCCAGTACACTTAAATCTCATCCACCTCTTAACAGGTACAGATAACCCAAACAAAGATCGAATATATTCTGCTGTCTAGAAGTCTAGTTCTTCTCTCTCTCTCTCTGCAGGCTATATTTGAGTTGGCTCAGGGTGAGCAGGACTTGGTTGAGGATCTCAAGTTGGCTAAGAAGGTAAAAAGAAAAACTTTTTTTCTTTGAAGAACTGACTTTCCTCCTCAATTTATTCTACAGTACCAGTATTTTTTAATTATGCGTTTTATTATGTGTGTACAGGCCTACCATGACCCGATGCTGAAGCTGTCAATTATGACTGAGCAGGAGCTGAACCAGATCTTCGGTACTCTGGACTCACTGATACCCTTGCATGAAGGTAGGAGGGAGCATCTGATGGAAACATGCAGCAGCCTCCACAGCTGAGTGCTGCAGAGTAAAGTCCCTTTATGTTATGGCAATTCAGTCTCTCTCTTGCTCCTCTCCTGCTTGACACCTCTCCTTCGACAGGTGGAAAGTAGTACACATTGTAAATTTAAGAGAAAGACGAAGCCAGCTAAAGGCTGCAGTTCCTTTAATAGCCACCAGATGGTGACAGTGTACAATTACATTTATTTACATTTACATTTACATTTATTACATTCATTTAGCTGACTTACAATTGCTATATACGTCAGAAGTCGCACGCCTCTGGAGCAACTAGGGGTGAAGTGTCTTGCTCAGGGATACATTGGTGGATGAATCACAGTGGGGAATTGAACCCGGGTCTCTCACACTGCTCCATCACCACCCCCAAATGAGAAACCCCCAAAATCTCACTGCTCAAATAAAGTTGAGAACTTTGGCTTCTTGTTTTTTTAAAAGAATTTAAAGGGTAATGTTACATATGAACATATATAAATAATCGTTACAGAAAGGTATGGAATAATATTGGCTCTAGTATTGGAACATTTCAATACTAGCCCTATTGGTGACATGGATTGTTGTTTTTTTAATTTATTTAAAAGGGACAATGCACATTAATCAACATGAGGACTTAAGTCCAATGTGTAAATGTACCAGATTTAGCCATACAGATTAATTTTCATCTGCGGTATCTGGCAGGTTGATAGCATAACACAAAACATTAAAACCAGTGCTTAATTTGTAAATTATTAGGTGCCATCCACTAAAAAATGTATTAATAAACTAATTTTATTAATTAATTAACAAATTATTAATTATTTAAAACACATGGGTGATCATAAGCCATTATTAGCTACCAAATCGAATAGTAAATGAGGAAATCCATTAGACTTACCCTATTAGGCTGGATTTTGTTTAATGAATTCATTGAGTGGGGGGGGGGGGGGGGGGGGACCATGGAGTTTGGACATTCACTTCAGGGTCATGCAGTGCAGCTGTTGCTGCTCTCTCAGTATTTTTGCCTCTAAAAAAAGTTAGTGTTGCCATTGTGTCTTCTTCGATGGCCCCATGTTGCTCTGGGTCCTGACCTCTATTGTTTCACAATTTAAAAACTGTCTCTCCTCAGACCTGCTGAGTCGCCTCCGAGACGCCAGAAAACCTGATGGAGCCACAGAACATGTGGGACACATCCTGACTGACTGGGTGAGTTTTTTTCTTAACTTAAAGCAACATACTGAAAATAATTACAGTCTGTCTCTGAAGATTTCAGATGTTTAGTCGTAGTAACCAGGTTTCTGTTTCTGTGTCCCTGCAGCTGCCCTGTCTCTCCTCCTACACTCCATACTGCAGTAACCAGGTGAAGGCCAAGGACTTGTTGGACCAGAAGAAGCAGGATCGGCGGGTACAGGATTTCTTGCAGCGCTGTCTCCAGTCGCCTTTTAGCAGGAAGTTGGACTTGTGGAACTTCCTGGACATCCCCCGTAGCCGACTGGTGAAGTACCCGCTGTTGCTCAGAGAGATCGTAAAGCACACACCCAACGACCACCCGGACCGGCAGCACCTGGACGAAGCGGTGAGGAAAACCAACGTTAAGATACAGTACACCTTTGTCCTACAGGTCTGGTTCACCCAATTGTCAGACTGAGGTAGTAGTAAAAATTCAGAGACAACCTTAAAAAGGCTGGGAGTAACCCAGAGGTCATGGTATTAACCCTGAAATGTCAGAAAAAAACTTGTCTGGAATAGGAATAGGGAATAATGGCCCAGTCCAACTTTTAAAACGGCAACATTTAGGTAAATCCACGTGAAAATTTTGCATTGAGTTCAACTTTGATGTGTGAATTTGCATGGATGAACAATAGGAAGCCATCTATATCGGGGACCTCTGAGTAAAAGTAAAGGTAAAAGTCCTATTCATTTTCTCAGATAACTTTTGGTGACATCCAGTTGGCTTGGATGGCCATGAATGTCTTGTGGTTGAATTATCAGTACAAACCTTTAAAAGTCATAAACAAAACTTGGTGTTAATATTGAAAAAAGAGAAATGACTCTTAAATAGTCACGAGTATTCCTGAAGATGTGGGAATATCCTTGAAAGTAAGGCTAATTGTTTAATGCATGTATTTAATTTGTATGTTGAAAACAAGATCCGATGATGGATGGAATTAGATTTTGTCTGTTTGCTCTACAGATGCTAATGGTTCAGAGCGTGGTTGCAGACATCAACAGGCGGACAGGGGAGTCAGAGTGTCAGTACTACAAGGACCGTCTGTTGTACACAGAGGACGGACAGAGGGACGAACTCATTGACCGGTCCAGAACCCTCAGCTGCCACGGAGAACTGAAGAACAACAGAGGACTCGTAAGTAGATTTCTACAATTTCATACTCATTACCACCACCCCCCAACCAAATGTTCTACCCTCTCACTTCTGGACCTTATTTTCCTCCTTCTTTTGAACATATATGGTCTATAAAGTTCATGAATCCAAAGGGAACAACACCACATAAGATAAGAAAATACAAATTAAATAAAAATAGAACAGAAAAATGCAAAATGTAAAATAAATAGAAAGATAAGCGTTATGTGTTCACCATATACACCTTTTATGTACAGACGTGAATGATAAGAATTTTTGCACAGGTTGCAGCAGTAGGTAGCTGCGTGGTGTAAAAATAAATATATTTGTACAGGACAGAATATGTACAGCAGTATAGTTTAGCTTTAATATAGGCTACAGGAATAAAAAAAAAGTGATAATGGTAAGTGTTGACTGAGTGCTACATTATGTCATTGCTATGTGGCCTGCGATAGCGCTCCTTCTTGCACTGTGGATGCAGCAGTCTGAGTCAAAGAATTATGCTTAGTTGCTTGATGCTTAGTAATGTGATAGTGGGTTCTTTAAAAGTCCATAACATATAAATATACACATTTATACATATAACATATAACATACATAGAACATATAAATATAATAACTGTAATAATATACTTTCTCTATGCAAGTACACCTGTGTAATTGGGATTGTTTACTTTCAGTTTTATCTTTTCCTTACAGAAATTCATTTCTACTTTGATTATTTTACAAATTTTATGACTAGTAAACAGGATCCAAAAATTTTATCTGTCATTTGTTGAACAAACACAAACACCTGATCCTCAAGTAAAGAAAAGTTAACTTCGGCTGTCTCTGTTTGTCTTTCCAGAAGCTCCATGTGTTTCTGTTCCAGGACGTCCTGGTCATCACCAGGTCTGTCTCGCTCAATGACCAGCCAGTCAGCTACCAGCTCTGCCGCCAGCCAATCCCCATCCGGCAGCTGGACCTTGAGGACCTAACAGATGGAGAGATGAGAGTGGGCGGGTCCATCAGAGGAGCCTTTAGCAACAACGAGCGGAGTTAGTAGATCTTAAATACCACAGATGCTATAAAAACAGATCCATTTTATTTTGTCGTTCCACAGGAGGAAATCAGGATTGGTTTGCATGCATTTACCTTTTTTATTTTGTCCACTGTAAAACTAATTCTGTGTACCAGTTCCATGGTATGTACTGTAATGTACTACTGTATGACCAAAATAAATTTAGTCTCCGCTCCATAGTATCAGTAAAGGGAAATCTTGTTGTTGATATGATGTTACATCATAGTTATATTTCAGTGATATTTCAACTGTGTGGCAACAGTTTCCTGTTCAACATGACATTGCCCTCATGCACAAAGCCAGGTTCAGAATCAGCTTTATTGCCAGGTATGTGTACACATACGAGGAATTTGACTCTGGATTGTACAATGCTCACGATGTGCTTACTTAAACAATAATACAATAAGACAATAATAATCAAACACAGGCTTCAGTATAGAGAACACATATATATACACACTATGAACAAAATAGACAGTTTGAGACAGGAAATGCAGTCTTTAGAGGTTTGAACCAAGGATGAAAACTTAGACTAGTCCATCCATCGTTAACCGCTTATCCTGTGTACAGTGTCGCGGGGGTTGGAGCCAATCCCAGCTGACATTGGGCGAAAGGCGGGGTACAGCCTGGACAGGTTGCCAGTCCATCGCAGGGCCACACATAGACAGACAACCACTCACACTCAAATTCACACCTAAGGGCAATTTAGAGACACCAATCAACCTAGCCTGCATGTCTTCGGATGGTGGGAGAGAACCCACGCAGACACAGGGAGAACATGCAAACTCCACACAGAAAGGCCGGGGCAACCGGGGTTTGAACCCACGACCTTCTTGCTGTGAGGCGACAGTGCTACTTAGACTCGTCATGCAAAGCTATTTAATGTTTGGACAATCAACCTAAAAGGCAACACCTGGGCAACAAGAAACATCTGTCAGTCACATGTTCCAATAGTTTTGCTCACTTGAAAAATGGGTGGGTTTAAACAAAGGGTGGTATGTCCTGAGTTGTTTAACACATCTAGATGTGAATACCAGGAAATGAGAGCTGAAATTCTGAACTCTTGTCTCATACTCATCTTTTGATCTCAAACCCAATGGTCTTCAGTGAACAACAAAAACAAAGGAATTTGCCTTACCGTTCCTATACTTTTGGAGGGGACTGTACAATATCAATATGAACAGTATAAACAGCTCTGAAATACAGCCAGGTCTGTAAAGGAATGTTTTTTTTCCAGTTTGGTATGAAAGAACTTAAAATCTACAAATTTTAAACCTACTGGCACAGATGTTTGACCAGAATATCCACTGATGTCTCTCTCCTCACAGCAAAGAACTTCTTCCGGGTTTCGTACCGCACTGGAGGTCCACTGCAGAGCCACTGCTTCCAGGCCAGCGACGCCTTCAACAAACAGCAATGGATCAACTGCATCAGACAAGCCAAGGAAGCAGCAGCACTGACTGGAGACCAGCCACAGACAGGACAATGTCTGGAGACAGGGCTGAGTGGCCAGATAGGGCCGCTTGGTGTCACCCGTTTGAGTTTGCGTGATGATTCAGGCCCTGAAGATGAAAAAAAGATATGGGTGGAGGCGGAAACAGGACTGGGTTTGGAAGGAGAGGTAGGTCAGAGGAGAGAGAAAGATCTAAGTTTGGGTAAAGAGCCTTGGGTTGCTTTGACTGAAGAGACAATGGGCGGTAGGGAAATGGAGACAGGTTTGGGTGTGGATGGTGAGATGGGTTTGAAATTAGATGGAGAACAAGGGATGGACGGTGAGAAGAGGCTGACCATCAGTGAGACAGAGACAGGTGAGATGGAGGCAGGGCAGAGGGTCAGTGGCGAAATGGAGGCAGAGCCAGAAGCCACAGCAGATTGCAAGATGGATGGAGGAGGAGGAGGAGAAGGAGAGACTCTTAGCATAGGCACCAATGATGTTCCCATCTCCCACCTCTCCTCTGATTGTCCCTCTCGAGAGGAGGAGAAGGAGGTGATGGAGGAGGAGCGGAGGGGCGCCGAAGAGGAGGGTGAGGTCGGCATGGACACCAGTGAGATTGACTCTCTGCAGTGCGAAGAGCTGACCCTCAGGTGCTGATGCTAGGACCAAACAAAAAGAGCATGACATAGTGAGGGAATGGCACCACAGCCAATCAAATCAAGGACTTGATGATGATGTCACTGGCAGAAAAGTCAAAAGAATATCAATGATCGATCAGACAAACTTGTCGATACACATTAACCAACATCTCCTTCGGATGAGACGTTAAACTGAGGTCCTGACTCACTGTGGTCATTAAAGATCCCATGGCACTTGTCGCAAAGAGTAGGGGGTTCCCCAGTGTCATGGCAAAATTCCCAACCTGACTTTCACCATCTGGCCTTCTAATCATCCCCAATAGTAATTGGCACAATGTTTCCCTCCCTCTCCACCTCAAGCTGATGTGTGGTGAGCGTTCTGGCGCTAAATGGCTGCTGTGCATCACCCAGGTGGGTGCTACACATTGGTGGTGGTTGAGGTGAGTCCCCCCCACTTAACTGTGAAGGGATTTGAGTTTCCATGATAAAGCGCTATATAAATGTAATGCATTATTAACATGTTCCACAACGCTGTAACTGCTGTATCCTGACTGCTGGTGACAGTGGTAACTACTTTGTTCTACAATGCCACAGCAGACTATGTTCAAAGATGGTGCCTACCAGGCACATAGTGCAGAATTGTTTTCAAGGTTCCTCTGGCAGTAATTTTTTTTGTTGGTCCTTTAGAGCAACTTCCAGCTGACTCCCCACACACGAATGGTGCAAAACATTAATATACTGATACGGCTCTTTGAGACTTATTTTTTTATCTGACCAATGGCTAAAATTCTGATAATACAAAGATTTAACTTGGACTGTTTGTGATGCTCAGAAAAATGTATTTATTGTTTTACTTCCTTGAAATTATATATGTTTATGGGTAAAAGTATTTTTGGTGTTGGTGCTGATAACAAAGCCAGAGAAAAGGTGCAATGTGCCAGGAAAAGGCAGGAAGAACAATACTGCTAGCTGATCTAAATATGGACACAATAATGCAGGTTTTAAAATAACTTTATAAATGTTTTTAAGGAAGGAAATGTATTTAGCAAATATTTTTAGGCCTGCTTAAAAAACATTTGAGTAGCAGTAAAGACACTTTATGAACTTCTGCTTTTTGCTGGTTCAGGACAGTAAGATTTTCTTTACACAGTTCTGTTGTAAACATTATCAGCAGCGTTCTCAGGTAATACACACAAAAGGTCATGACATGGAGACCAAATGAGCGAATCACAGAATTCAAGTCAAGTCAGTGGAAGACAATAAAATAGCTTTTTGCATTTAAAACACTATTACTAAATGATAATCAATCATGCTTGCAGCTGCAACAACTACACACTACTAAAGCAATTATGAAAATTATGAAACTGAGCATTGCAGATGTCAAGTGTAGGGAAGTTCCTACCTCTGTTTTACAGATTTGGAGCAGCAGTAATCATCTTCATCTTGAAACTTGTATCTACAATTTTGGCAATTTTCATTCTGCCAGATCAGCTGGATTCTTTGCTCCTCAGAAATTCTCCTTACTTGTTGTGTTTCTAAAACTCTCTAATTAATTAAAATCAGTTATAATGTCTGAAAACACTGGAGACAATAGATCTGTACACCTAGTTCTGATTAACAGATTAATAATGATTTGTGAATTTATCAACGTGAATGTACATTCAACAAGAATTTGACAAAACCTGCAAGACACATCCTCCTACAAATAGGGTTCATGTGTAATGTGCATTAGCAAATACTGTTAAGAATATTGGTAAGAATATAGGACATCAGGTGGACACAAACTCGACTCCAATAGGTTAAGGATACTCTGTGTCAGCTAACACATCCGTGATAACAGCTTAATATAGTGAGATGGCGGTAGCTGTTTGATGTTTCTCCATCCTGTTTCCAAAAATAGATTCATGCAGTGTTTACAATGGTTGGCATTTACACAGGAATAATGCTGAAAAGACATAACAAAAGATGTTGTCAGTGAACATTTGGCAGACATTTACTGTATGAAGAAAGTTTCCCTCAAAACATACTTTACAAATCACAAATAGTTGCGTATGAATGGAATTCATGGGAGAAACAGTTACTGATATTTTACTGTCATTTTAACATGTAATCTACTTAAAGCATGCCAAATGCGTTAAATGCATGTTAAGTAAATGTTTACTTTTTTTTACCAGCTATCCCTATAGTTTTGACACAATATCCTGTAAAACTGAAACAGCTTGCACCTGTTCTAGGTGTCACTACAAAGCTGCTGCAAGGTGAAATGTTCAGTGTTGTCATGGGAATCAGAGAAGAGGAGCCTGTTGTGTATGTACTGTATGTATGTAAAGAACGTATATAATAAGTTTATCTGTATATGAATGTAGGAACAAGCCAAGCATGTATGTTTGTTATATATGTGCAATTGTCAAGACAATCAGTTTGATATTATAAATATATAGTTTTGATGCTGAAGTTTCTAATGATGATGATGATGATGATGATGATTATAATGGATTAAGGCTACCACAGTGTTAAGACTACCAGATAGTCACCACAGTTATTTGTCTCTTAAGAGTAAATGCCCCAGACAAAACTTGTGCACACTGTCAATATTTTGTTGAGGTGTCAACTAATGTGTGAATTGTCACAAGACCAAAGCATCAATAAACTGTTATTAAAGAAGCCTGTCACTGAATGGATAGTTATAAATGTAAATGCTCCGTATTTGTAAAGCACCTTTCTAGTCTTTTCAACCACTCAAAGCACTTTTACACTACATCTGCGTTCACCAGTCATACACATTCATACAGTGCTCAAACGGAAACTAACATTCACACACTGGCGGAACAGCCGCCAGGGGCAATTCGGGGTTCAGTATCTTGCCCAAGGACACTTCGACACACAACCAGGCCAGGGATTGAACCGCTGACCTTTCAAATTAACAGCCAACCCGCTCTACCTCCTGAGCCGCAGCCGCCCCGTAGCCCAGTTATGGGTTGCTGCGAAGAAGACAAAATGAAGCCTGCCCTTTAAAAAGGGTGCACATAAGTACGATGGACTATTTTTAGCAAACAAACCTATGATATTAATGTGAATTGTGAAAAGTTGAGGATCTAAGACTGAGCCATGAGGGACGCCCATATTGTCAAAAATGTGCATACCATCAGCCACGACACGCTAAAATCTTTTTCTGCAGGTAATTTCTTGGCCAGTCACAGGTATGCCCGTTTCTTTAAAGAATGTAAGGAAGTATTGTCTATGGTATCATGTTCCATCCATCCATCGTCAACCGCTTTTCCTGCGTACAGGGTCAAGGGGGGGCTAGAGCCAATCCCAGCTTACATTGGGCAAAAGACGGGGTTCACCCTGGACATGTCACCAGTCCACTGCATGGCCACACATAGACAAACAACTACTCACACCCACACCTAACCTAACACTTTTGGAGACCCCAATCAACCTAGCCTGCATGTCTTTGGATGGTGGGAGGAAGCCGAACCCACGCGGACACAGGGAGAACATGCACACTCCACACAGAAAAGCCGGGGCAACCGGGGTTTGAACCCACAACCTTCTTGCTGTGAGGCGATTACAGCACAACATTTCAAGTGACTTAATTTTTATTTATTTAGCCCAGTGTCACAAATCACAATTTGCCCCAGATGGCTTTACAATCTGTACAGCATATACAACACCCTCTGTCCTTAGACTATTCATTCAGCTGCCAGTATGTTAGGATATAGGGCCAAATAAAGCAGAATGTATTACTCTGTATACCCATTATCTTGTTAGAATGATCTTGTTAGCCACAACTATTAGGCTGTTGCCTGTACGCTCTATCAAGTACAAAGAATGCAGAAAACTAGACACTGCAGCTTGATTTCCCTGATAAACCAACCAGAACTCATATGGTGGAATAGCAGTTCAGGCAGGTGGTGATGGCGCAATGGATGGTGCAATGGATAAGACACATGCCTTTGGTGTGAGAGACCCAGGTTCAATCCTCCATCTACCAATGTGTCTCTGAGCAAGACACTTAATCCCTAGTTGCTCCAGACATATGCATCCTCCGACATAAATAGCAATTGTAAGTTGATTTGGATAAAAGTGTCAGCTAAATGCATTGATCAAACAGATTAGTTTCAGTCAATTTGATGAAAAACAACATTTATGATGATACAGCAAATGAGCACGACAACTACAAAATAATAATAACCTCTTAAAATGTGATTTTCTGATCATGTGATGGTCCATCTGATTCCTGCTTACAGGAAAAAACTAAAGCTCGGTTTACAGAGCAGGACATCAAAGATCAAAGGACTAGTGAAGCTACTGAGGATCTTCGGGCGTGTTTGGACTGCACTGACTGGGACGTTTTCAAGAAGGCTTTGAGAGTCAATCGGACACCATCCCCCGTGACTCCTCTACTCAGCTTCAGCCTCAGTCCACCACTTCTTCGCCCCCCTCCTCAGAGCTGGCCAGCTCCACCCCTCCCCTCCTCTCTTCATTACAGAGAGGGAAGTCAACGGTCTTTTCAGGAGGCAGAAACCCTGCAAAGCAGCTGGGCCGGACTCTGTCTCCCCATCCACCCTGAAGCACTGTGCTGATCAGCTGTCTCCGGTGTTCACAGACATTTTTAACACCTCACTGGAGACATGCCATGTGCCAGCATGCTTCAAAGCCTCCACCATCATCCCTGTACCCAAGAAATCAAGGACCACAGGACTAAATGACTACAGACCAGTCGCCCTGACCCCTGTGGTTATGAAGTCCTTGGAACGCCTTGTGTTGTTCCACCTAAAATCAATCACAGACCCTCTCCTGGACCCCCTGCAGTTCGTCTACAGAGCCAACAGATCTGTAGATAATGCAGTAAACATGGCCCTTCACTACATCCTCCAGCACCTGGACTCTCCAGGAACCTACGCCAGGATCCTATTTGTGGATTTCAGCTCTGCTTTTAACACCATCATCCCGGCCCTGCTGCAGGACAAGCTCTCTCAGCTGAACGTGCCTGACTCCACCTGCAGGTGGATCACTGACTTCCTGATGGACAAGAAGCAGCACGTGAAGCTGGGAAAACATGTCTGACCATCAGCACGCTCATCTCAGGTGGGGACAAGTCTACTTACAGGTGGGAGATCGACCATCTGGTGACCTGGTGCAGCCAGAACAGTCTGGAGCCCAGCGCTCTGAAGACAGTTGAGATGGTCGTGGATTTTAGAAAGAGCCCAGCCCCACCCTCCCCCATCATCCGTTGTGACTCCCCAGTCACCACTTTGGACTCCTTCCGCTTCCTGGGCACCATCATCTCCCAGGACCTCAAGTGGGAACAGAACATCACCTAAATGCCCAGCAGAGGATGTACTTCCTGCGGCAGCTGAAGAAGTTCAGCCTGCCAAAGACAATGATGGTGTACTTCTACACCACCATCATTGAGTCCATCCTCACCTCCTGCATCACCATCTGGTACGCTGCTGCCACTGCCAGGGACAAGGGCAGGCTGCAGCGTATCGTTCGCTCTGCAGAGAAGGTGATTGGCTGCAATCTTCCTTGTACGCCTCGAGGACTCTGAGGCGAGCAGGAAAGATTGCCGCTGACTCCTCCCACCCCGGACACACAAACTGTTTCAGACTCTCCCCTCTGGCAGGAGCCTGCGGTCCATCATGACCCAAACCTATCACCACAAAAACAGTTTCTGCAACCAGCCTCATAAACAAGGCCCGGTTCCCCCACTGACACTCCCCCCTTGCACTTGATACCAATGTCTCTGCAAATGTAAATACTGTTTCATCTCGTGTTGTGCACAGACCTGGCACATTGCACATATTTATTGTTGATTGTTGATCTTTCTTGTTGTATATTTTTATGATGTCCTGGTAGTTTATATATTTATATGTATACAATATTCTCTTCCGTTGCGTTACTTCTGCATGGCACAGACCCAGAATAATGCACATGTATATATCTGCAACGTTGTTCTTCTATTCCATATCTATATATTTCTACATTTATTTATGTCGACTGTATGTTTGTCTACCTGTAGCACCTTATCACCACAGCAATTATGTTTGGGCCAGAGTAATGCACATGCGCAGTGCGTTTGTTTATATTGTTACAGTTGAAAGCGTCTATATAAATAAAATACAATTAAAAGTAAATTAAAACAGAATGTTTACATTTAACTTTTATATTATTATTGGTGCATGTCAAGGTAAATTTATTTATTGAGTGATTTATTTGTTTTTGCAGTTTGTGTCCTCCATATCCCAACTTCCATAATTGTCATTTCCAGAAGATGGCAGTAAAGGAACATTTAGTAACCCAGCTGCAGTTAAAGCTCAGTGAAGAAGATTTCAGTTCCCAGGAAGCATGGCGCGGGCTGTGTGTTGGTTGGATTACCTGAGCTGCGGGATCAGGAGGTAATAAGAGCGGTGTCGTTGCGGGGCTCTAGCCGAAAAACAGAGTGACGGTTGGGAATAAACGCGGCGGTTTGGTCGAGAATTGGACAATGGACGACAGCCTGGCTCGGAGGGAGGCAGCCCGTCCGAGGAGGAGGATGTCTGCTGCTGCCGCGGAGTTTGGAGCTAACGTTAGCCTGCAAGATGGCGAGGTGGTCGATGGACACCCAGCCAGAGAAACTCAACAAGGTCCGGGAAGACGAAGTGCTCCTGGTGGGAGGATGAACTCGGTACCGCAAGGTGTCTATCAGAGATATATGCCGATGGAGCCTCTGAAGTTCCCTATACCGAGGAAAAACAAGGAAAAGAAAGGTGGGCTGGTCCGCATTCTTCGTCCAAATGAGTAAAATTATAATATAATTAACATTAGAAATCAAAAGTTACATTATACTGCATCTAACGGTAACCAATAGCTCCATTTATTTTACATCCTGAAGTTACTACGTTACCGTTATGGAACTAAAGAAAAGGTCCTCTATCAGAAAACTAAGCCGAAGTCCATTTCTGAGCTGTTTTGCTGTGTAAACCTAGTGACAGCTCTCTACATTACACACATACACCTGTATTACATGTGCTGTTATAAATATTTACAAAAGAAAATCATAAAATATTTTGTATAAGCTGCAATGTGTTGAGGTATTTGGCAGCTAGCGCGAGACAAGGATGCTAGCTAGCTGTTAACCAGCTAACGTCAGTTAAGTTACGTGCTTTCCGTTAGAAGTTAGTGTTTGCAGTCTGTTTTAGCCTAACGTTAAATTACCAACTAAGCGCAAGTAACGTTAACGGAGATTCTGCATGGATTCAGATGTGCTTGATTTCAGAGCCGTGTTCACGTTAGCTTACGTTAACGAGTATTGGCTAAGGTGAAGTAACGTTATCCGCCTCCTCCATTTGTTTACTTTGAGTTACGTGGTCGCGCATTGTGTGTCCGTTTCTGCTTTTTGTTTCTGGGTAGTTAATACTAAAGGAGCACTTTTGGGGTGGTCTTCCCTTTGACCACGTCAAAAACCATGGCTGACCGTGACAAAGTGTGCACACAGTTGCACCCTCAGCAGTGCTTTAGGTGTTAATTAAAAGGATGGCAGTTTATATGCAAACAACTGACATAAATAGCCTGTACGTTACTAGTAAACTGTGTACCCCTCTAGCTACATAAATTGGTAATCCTCAAGTCAGTCAATGTTGTAGGTTACACTCCCTAATGTTTTGCCATTCTAACAATAACTTTTATGCAGAGAAGATGACTTTATCAGATTCATTACTGTAGCCAGCTACCTAATAGGCCTAATGTATTTCTACATCAACGTACTTGCAGAACAGGTTTTACTATATGATTGCATGTATTATTTTAATTTAAATACATGCAAATGTACATGTTGCCTTTTAGTTTGTGTTTTACCATTTACAGTATGTGCTGCTACTCGTAAAGTCAGGGTACATATTTTTTTCTCCGAGTACACAAATAGGAAATCCGACTTCAAGTGCCGTTCCAAGATAGATTTTGTAGTTGGAGGTCGGAAATTTCCCAGTTCCGAGTTGCCTGGAACGCAGCATAAGTTTAGCTGTAAGTTTGTCCTACTGTTTTGGGACTATAGAGGTTTAAGGTAACTTTATTATCCCAAGGGGCAATTTGGTTCACTGCCAGCAGTAACAAACAAAAATCACACAACAACAAATAATAATTGTTCTGCCTGATGGTAGCAGTGTGAATTCACCCTACAAGCATTGGTTGGATCAGCCAAGATTGTTTTCGCTTAGTTGAAGGACCTGACCTTGTTCAGCTCATGGAGGTCATTCAAGGGGTGTACCAGCAATTTTTCTGCACACCTTCACAATACCTTGCAGGCAATTTTACTGTTTAATGGAAAGTGACCCCGTGCCAGCAGATAACAGAGAAGACCAATAAAACAAGAATAAAACATTTTCATAAAAACAGGGTCGACATTAAAACTGCAAAGCTTACAAAAAAAGTGCATGCACTGATGTGCTTTTTGTTTTTGCACACAGCATCAACCTGGGACCCAAAGCACAGTTTGTCGATCAGAGTAGTAACAAGGTATTTGTTCTGCTGTACCGGTTCAACTGCCTGATTGTCCATTACAACAGGGGAGTTGACTATGGGATTGATAGCTTTTTAATGTTTAAAAAGGATGATTTACACCAATCAATAAAATCATTCTTTACGGGACTAGGTTCAGAGTTGTCACTGCTAAGGAGTGACACAATAACAGAATTATTTGGCTACATGATGGCTTTGGCATTCAAATGTGTATAAAACAAATAAGAGGGGAGGAGCCCTGGAAGTAGGGCTGAAACGATTCATCGATTAATAAAATGCTTTGTACAGCACACTGTTTCGCACAGACATTTATTACTGTCACACATCGTGCTTATGCTGTGAACACGACGTGATTATGATGGTGCTATTTGCAAAGTAGAGGAAGAGAGAGAAAATAGCAAGGGACAAAAAAGAAAGTGTCCAAAGTATGGGATTATTTCAAGCTAAAGAAAACCACAACTCTATAATGTTACCGTCCGTCCACCGTAAAACGAAACTTATGGATAAGGCTGGACGATATGGCCAAAAATGTTATCATGATAAAAGGTTTCATATCTTTTGATTTCAATAATTATCACAATAAGTATCAAATCGTTATTTCTTTAGAGTTTAAAGGCTGATTTTTGCTCCTGAGTGAAAGTTGAGGAAACCTGATGGTTAATTGTGGTTTAAACTCTTCTTTATGGTCAGCACTTGATGCCAAACAGTGAATCACTTAACAAATCTGACGTAGAACATTCAAAACAATTATGAGAAAATCTTTGTCAACAAATATGCATGAGTAAAATTAAGTAAAAGCTTTTTTCTTATAAACATATTAGTTAACAAAAGTCCTAATTTGTGTATGATTCAAGTGAATAAAATCAAACATTTATTGAATATTTATTGAACATTTGTTACACTGTTATAATAATAATTAGATAATTATTTTTATTTTATTGTCCAGCCCTAGTCTGGATGCGGTTAAAAGCAGAGGAGGAGTCAATAAAAAGTAGACAAGGGATTTGGCCCCCTCAAGATGTTTAAAAACCATGTTTAAAAGTGTCCCTGTTGTGTTATCCACACCTCTGCCTGACCTGAAAGTGAATTGGAGAGGAAATTTTCATGACGAGAGACACGATGACCACTGGTCTAAAGTCACTGAGTGTGTTTGAAGAATCTCAGGCACAGGAAAAATTAAGTCCTTCCAAAGACAATGAACCTTATGCAGCTGATAGGACAACTGGGGGATGAAGCAGAAGATGTCTGCCCTCAGCACAGCACCGTTTGATTTTTGTTTGTTTACATACAGACCACGTAACTTACTGGTCATTGCAGGGTATCTGTCCAGACAGTAGGGAGCTCCAAAGCCATTGATCTCCAAATCGGACATTAAGTCGTGTTCCTTAACACATGTTTCTATGAAGGCGAGAAGAAAGGCACTGCTATACTCTGACGTTTGCCTGTTTCGGAGTGATTGGACATTAGCAAGGATGACTGTGGTAAGGGGAATTCTCCTGAGCCTCTGCTGCGTCTCCCTCTTTTCCTCACCATCAGCTTTGACCTAGACACCCAACTGCAAAGGGTAGGTATGCAGAAAACCGTCTCTGAACAACAACACGTGGAACCTTGAAGCAGATGTGCCACAGCAGCAGAAGACCACACCGGGTGCCACTCCTCTCAGCTAAGAACAGGAAACCGAGGCTACATTTCACACAGGCCCACCAAAATTGAACAATAGAAGATAGGAAAAGCATTGCCTGTTCTGATGAGTCTTGATTTCAGCTGCGAAATTCAGATGGTAGGGTAAGAATTTAGTGTAAAAACATGAAAGCATGGATCTATCCTGCCCTTTATCAACAGTTAAGGCTGGTGGTGTAATTGTGTGGGGAAAGTTTTCTTCTTCTCTCACAATTTGGGCCCCTTAGGTTTAAACAATGCTTAATTGGTACTAACAGCGTACCAGAGTATTGTTGCTGACCATGTCCATCCCTTTATAACCACAGTGTACCCATTTTCTGATGGCTACTTCCAGCAGGATAATACATAATGCACAAAGGGGGTCCAACCCGATACTAGCAAGGTATACCTAAATAAAGTGTTTGGTGAGTGTACATGAAACAGTATCTGAAAGAGAGAAAAAACATTGAAAACGGGAAATGACATTGACACAGGATATGAACTCCACTGATTTTAGTCATGTCTGCTCAGCCAGTGAAATCAGCTGTATAATGTCCTCTGTAGTTCTGTAGGCGCTTTGTCTGAGGAAAAAAAACCCAATGATACCATAGGGATGTGTCCATTTTGTAGTTGGAGACAACAAATTAGCTGTGTTACAAACAATAGGAGTGTCTGCTTGACATTTGTGGTTTTTAATCAGACATGGTCCTTGTTATTCATAGGATGTCTATGTAGAAAGATAAGTTCACACGTGTACGTTGCTAAATTTTGAGCTGCACACAGATGAGCAGATGATTAAATGTGCTTTATGTGGGGCCTCAGTAGATAGACAGACACGGATATTTAAATTTAAGCTTAATGATGCTAGTGAGTTGTATTATTAAGTATAGGGACCAGCATTTTACCCCTTTGAAGGAATAGTTTGACATTTTGGGAAACAAGCCTATTCGCTTTCTGGCGGAGGGTAGCCTACATGAGAAAATTTATACCATTCTCATGTCTGTATGGTAATTATGAAGCTAGAGCCAGGAGATAGTTAGCTAAGCTAAGCGCAAAGACTGGAAACAGGGAAACTGCTAGCCTGTCTGATAAGATAAGGTAAGATAAGATAAACTTGATCCCACACTGGGGAAATAATCTTGTTATGGCAGCTCTGGATACAGATAAGATAAATCAGATAAAAATATAATGTATAGTAAGAATAGGAAAATAAGAACAAGAGTGCACACTAGTATCCTGTTTTTGATTTAATTCAGGATTTGACAGAGAAACTGGTTATTCATCTTTATGTAAATATAATTCTAATATTAGCCAGCAGATTTTAATTTCTAGTGCAGGTGTGTCTTTGACTTTTTCACTTCTAACAAATCTGTCTTCTCTGTAATGACTGAGTCACTTCAGAAGTAAAGGATAAAGTTTTTTTTTTTTGGCTACCTAGATTCTGCTGGACCTATCTTCACCATCTAATATTCAGTAAAAAAACCTTATAACAACAATTAAATCTTCTGCATTAGCTGTGTCAGACTTTCATTTCAGCATGTAGTAGACATATTTTAACATCTTATGAAGTATGTGAAAGCTTTGATATTGGATACTTTAGAAAATTTTGTTTGCATCTCGTCATACTTCCAACCATACATAGTTTTTCAGATCTGGTTACAAAAAAGATTAAATGCAGGAATCGGTTGCCTGGAGATGTTTTAATGCTACTTGGTACTGTACTGGGTATTTAGGTAAGGAATTGATACACAGCCCTACCATTGCATAATAGTAAGAGAGTTTGCATAATAAATTACATGAATATATTTTGGAACTGACATTACATTTTGCTGTATCACTGTACCATGACAAGGAAAGATATTTTGGTCACATTTCAGTGGATGTATTTGCACATCAACAGCACCTTTCTCAGTGTTTGAAGCTCCAGCTGAGCCCTCTCCTCCACATTAAAGTAGGCAGCTACTGCAGGTTCTTTAGTCTCCTGAGAATTTGGCACAAAAAAAGGCTGTGATAATTGGGGCGGGCTAACGACTATTTTTTTGGGTTCCCCAGATGCCCAAGCCATCTGTTTGGTTGTGGGCGAGGCTTACCTGAAAGGTGCTAAAAGCTGGAAAGAGGATTGGCAGTATTGGGACATTTATTACACATCTTGCTTTTAGAGATACTCGACATTGGCTGATGTCTGAGCTCTCCCTTGTGAGTTTGGGGAAAGTGGTGAAAATCGTAGTTTCTGGAGCCCTAAATGTCCTCAGTCATCATCATCTTTTCTAAATGTTAAAGAGCTGGTATTATTTTTAAGGTTCAAAACCTTATTTAGGGGTTGTACCAGAACACGTTTACATGGTTTAATATTCAAAAAACACCATATTTTGGTCATACTGCACATTGCTGCAGCTCCTCTTTTCACTCTGTGTGTAAAGTTATAACTGTGCTCTGTGTCTACATCACAGTAACAACTTTCTGTCCATTGACAGGGGTAGCTGGTGTTTGGAAGGGAGAGGAGGGGTGTGTGCTGCAGCTCAGTGTTTTTGAGGCACCGGTGTTTTTGAGGGTGTGTCGGCCTAGCTGCTTGGCGAGCGTTATGACGTGCATTTTGCTTTTATCCCTGGGACGTCACAGGGATGAAAGGGAAACGGCTGGACTACAAATGAGCTGTTTTCAGGCAGTTCAGAGCAGAGTTTTCTGTGGGAGATGCAAACCTATTACATGCACAAAAAAGGTATATAACTCAATAAAGGAGAAGGAAAAAGCCAAAAAAACATAATACCACCTCTTTAACACGTTTCTCCTAAACATCAGCAAATTTAACTGGCTAGTGTTAAATATGTTGTTATACTGTAGAGAATAATGCCACTGAATGACCTTACGTGATGAACTACCCCACTCCCCCTTAAACACCATTCACATTCTGAAATATACAGCAAAACCCAATGTATTTTTATATTTCTTTAGTTAAAAAAAATTCCATCTAAAACAATGTGTTACTGGCTAAGATACGGTATATTAGATTGTACTCCGGATGGAATAATATAATTATAAATTAGTTTTCTTTGTTTTGATATTGGAATTATATATCAGCCATCTGTCGCCATGCTCTGTAAATATGGCATTGGCCATTGAACAACCTTTATCTGTCGACCACAATTTAATTCTGATTTCTGATACATTTGAAATGCATTAAATCAAAAATGGTAAATTAGATCAGGTTAACGTATTTTTATTTGCCTGGAGGCCACTGGGGATAAAGGTGAAAGACAGTAGCGTTCTGTCAGTGTCCAAATTTAACTCCTTACAAGCTGTGGATACTGTATTTGGAGAAAATTATGTTAGTGCACTTCTGTCCTTTTTTTTATATATTTTTTTTCCCTTTGTTCCAGTAAAGGGAATATATTTTTGGCAATAGTGTTCTTTCAACTTTGTGTCAACAGTTTGGCGAAAGACATTTACTTTTTCAATGTGACAATGCCCCCGTTCGCAAAGCCACCTCCATAGTTTTCCAATTTGGTGTGGAAGTTTCATGATTATCATAATTCTTATGCATTAATTAATTTAACAACACTAGTAATTACTTAAGTTGATTTTTAATATTTAATTACATTAACATGTATAGTCCTACATCTATAATGTTATGTTAGTGTTTTATACCTCGCAACATTTTCTCAACACAGACAGGAGGAGGCAACAGGATGTAACGTTAAATGTTCAGTGACAGAAGGGTTTGAGAGGACTACGTTCTTCCATTAAGGCCCTTTCAGAAAAGAAGAGATGTGCGCTGTGTGGAAGCTGCTCAGCGCAGAAGTTTGACTACTTTGACAGCGGTGTGCGCACAAGATCACCAAATGGTGCGCTGCACGTTGCTCGATGCGGCAACAATCTGCCCTGGCATGGCAGTGCTGTCGTTGCAGTGGGTCTGAAAGGTTACATGCTACTTTGTTTGTTTACGTTGCACTGAAAGCTCGACTCTCGCCTGTACAGAATCAATTGCAAGTGACAAATTTATATTCAAGTCCCTACCAACTTGCCACATTATTTATCTCTGTTATTATCTATTACCTTTACTCGGGCTTGCAAACCTGGGTGGTGAACCCACAGGTGCTGCAATCAAATTTGCTCCTTTAGCAGCAACCTTTTAACGGCAAGTTTTTGAACAGGTGATTTGTCATCTTCAGTAAACCCTGGTTAGTCTTGGTGTACCTGAAATGCTCCCACGCTGCCGACTTCTGCCGTTTCTTCGGTGGAAATAAAGCTTCACAGATTGTTCCCTCTGCCATAGTTAAGCCAGTGTACAGTAGTAGCCTCCATGCCTCTGACAAGCATGACACTTTAAGCTGGTGTACCTCTTGTGTAACTTTTTGTTTTCATATTGTGCAAGTTGCAAGAGTTCCCTGCAAC
Organism: Micropterus salmoides; assembly: GCF_014851395.1. Classification (NCBI taxonomy): domain Eukaryota; kingdom Metazoa; phylum Chordata; class Actinopteri; order Centrarchiformes; family Centrarchidae; genus Micropterus; species Micropterus salmoides. The sequence goes on from NW_024043372.1 coordinate 9,286,619, forward strand.
AGAAACACTCAGTGTAGCAGAGCCTTTGTGATTAATTAACCAAGACATTTTAGTGAAATCTGGTAATCGCTACATCCCTAACCTCAACCCCATCCAACCCCTTTGGGATGAACTGGAACCCAGACTATGAGCTAGGCCTTGTAACCTAATATCAATGTTGGCTCTGACTAATGCTCTTGTGGCTGAATGGGAGCAAATCTGTGCAGGTTCCAAAATCTGGGGGAGAGACTTCCCTGAAGCCTGGAGGCTGTTAGGGTAGCAGGTTAATTCCCATGGTTTTCGAATCATGTTCAACAGTCTTGGGATGTTGGGTATTCGCAAACCAACAAACATCTGTAGACAATCAAAGAAAAGATATGGGGTGGGAGAAATTTATGGATAGGTGTAATGTGATGACATGATGGTTAACCTGAGAGTCATCCCTGACTCCTACAGACGTGGCACGCTTAACAATGGGAGGCTTTGGACTCCCAGAGGTAACGGATAAGCTGAAGTCCTTGGAGATGCTTTACCTTCATAATAAGCATGGCTGAGATCTGGTGTTGACCATCAGACACAGACACTGTGTATACCTCTACCTATTGGTGTGATTTCTTTAAGGTTGGGTACAATATTTGACTGTTTCCATGTATGCAAGCAGTACCAAGATCTTCTCTGATATTTGTGTTATATATAGGACAAGTTAATGTGATCAGTTATATTCTTCTATTCATTAGTGAAGACTAACCAGAAGTACAGGTTTTCTCACATCATCTGCACACAGCAGCTATTTTTATTGTCAAATTGATGATGATGTGCTCTGTTAGATTGAAGCTTTGCTCTATCAAAATAAAATTGGTAAAAGCTATTAGTATAGTCCACACATGCTTGGCCATGTTGTATATGTGGTAAGCACAGTACGGTAGGTTGTTGTCTTACCTTACTCGCACACTGCTCATAAATAATTTTTCTTATTGCACGTAGGCTTATCTGTTTTAAGGGCACATGCGAGAACCCACTGTGGGTGGAGATAATGAGCACACTGCAGCACACACAGAGAAGAAAGCGTCACATACACTTTTTCTCATTTATTAAATCGCACACTTTTTGCTGTTATGTAATCGCACATGACGACATTGCGATTAGATTAATTGTGCAGCCCTACTATTAATGATCATATTGTGAGTCCTCAGAGTCCAGGGAGTGTAAACACATTTTGAACTTTGTGTCTTTCAGGTCTACTCCAGTATGTCTCCACTGAGTCCAGAGAGTATGAAGACATGATGACCATCCTGACCTCCACCTACATAGAAACCGGCTCTGCTAGCTGCTTCACCTACTGCAAACCTCGGCTTGTCCACAGTGAGCTGCTAGAGAAAGAGGTGAGTAAGGGACAGGTGGAGGGGCATTGCCATTTAAATGTGTCCTGTTGCTTTAGCGCTACCTATAAGTGAAATGCCATAAAGTTTTGGAAAATCACTGAGTCGATATGTTCACCCATCATCTAAATTTGGCTACAATTGCATAATGTGTTTGTGTTATATTTCAAAATCTTCTGATAAATGATTGTGTTTTGCTAATGTGGCCAGATTTGTCTTCAACCAAAGAATCTAGAAAAGGCCATTCAGACAAACTGGGATATGCTGTAATTGTTTACAGAGGAGCCATGTATAGGATGACCAGCTGAGCTTCTTAATTGTTCATGGATTGATTGTTTGTTTCAGTTTGTGGATAAGAGGAGGGAGATGAAGGCAGACGGGAGGACAGACAAGGAGCTGGAGGAGAGCTACTGTTTCCTGTTGGCTGATAGTGAGAAGGTGAGATTAACACTGAGCTGTGTTGGTGTCCAACAGGGCAGGAAGATATAATTCGATGCGCACAATACAGGCAGTAACTATCCCAATACTTTTTTGTTTTTGATTGGCATTTATCCTAATCCATAGGTATTTTGTACCAGTTGATCTATTTAAATGAAGTCTGGCTTAGATAGGACACAATGTGACTTTGTTAAATGTGACAATATCACAGATTTTTGAGGACAGAATGACTGGATTTTTTTCTGGAAAAAGACAAAGGACTGCCATTGTAATGAACAGTTAAGACTTAGACTCGGATCAGTTGGTCAATAGATAATAGTGAATTAGCCTTATTCTTTAAGATAGATATTTTATTAAATCTACACTAATTGATCAATTTTCTGAATTATTTGTCCGATGTAGGTGCTCTGTCTCTGTGAGAAGGGGCTGACTGTGGGTCAGAGCTGGCTCACAGTGCTGGGACACCCCAATAAAGGTAGGAGTGAACAGAGACATGCTGATACATACAAAATAACAAAACAAACTGCTGAATGTGTCACAGGTGCTTGTTACAAAAAGGTCGTGTGTAGATGGTAACCCTAGATTGGCTCAAGACTTTGTGTCAATGTCTGTGTGAAACCAAAAGTCAGTATTGGCTTATCTTTTCCTAAACCTTACCAAGTATTATTATTGCCTAAACCTAATTTTAATCTCTCTCTCTATCTCTCTATCTATATATCTCTCTATCTATATATCTCTCTATCTATATATATATATATATATATCTCTCTATCTATCTATATATATATATCTATATCTATATCTATATCTATATCTATATCTATATATATATATCTATATCTATATATATATATATCTATATATATATATATATATATATATATTATATATATATATATATATATATATATATATATATATATATATATATATATATATATATATATATATATATATATATATATATATATATATATATATATATATATATATGAAGGTCCTGTATTTGACCCATTCATCCACCATAACCTCCTCCTTATGTGTCACTCTTTATACTACTCACCTGACTTCCTAAAGGCTCTGTCAGATTTACCAGTTTCTTTACAACAACACATTTAATCTTGGTTTACTGGTTAACTGGTGAGACAAGCAGCTCCCGGTATATCTGCAAAAAGAAAAGATTTACAAACTCTACTGATCCCAGAAAATTGCTGCTATCAGTATATATAATATTAATATTATTTTAGGGCGCTATCAGTACAGTGTGCTGATATTTTGTCTGATCTGTGACCAAAGATGTGTAGCACTGGATGTGCAAGTTCACTAAAATCTACCTACTTTGTTGAATCAGCCGCCTACTTGCTCACAAAATTAGTGTTAAATGAAAAGAACATACACAATACCTGTGATCTTACTTTTAATGAACTTTGTGTGTGTGTCCCTAGGAGTATATCTGTCCAGGTACTCAGACTTGCTCCAAATTAACCCCATAACCCCTGGAGCCACGGGGGAGATCCTCATCTTCAAAGTGATGAAGGTAAATCATCTGGCTGGTAGTGATCCTCATCACTGCCTCGGTCAGCTCTCCTCTCTTACTTTTTGCTTTGTTTTCATTTATTATTTTTGCTACTTTTTTAACCACAGGCTTATAATGTGGTTCCCTCTCACAATTATGACCGTGAGGATATTTATTTGAGTTTAAACTTTCATTAGGAGAATGATTTATGCCCGAAACTCTGGGTTTCGTTCATCATCTTGCAACTGCCTTCAGTTCCCAAACAGCAACATACTAGTCTACTGACAGCAGTGCCATGGACAACACCATTGTGTCGAAAGACTGAACGCCTGTGGAAATCCACTAGCCTTGAGGTACACAGGCTTTATCTCAGAGAACTTGTGTTGTCCTATAATGTGACGGTTGGAAAAGCCAGATCTGACTATTTCCGTCAACTAATAACATTAAATAAAAAAAAATCCTAAAGTGCTGTTTGATACGATCAATACACTTGTTTGCCCTGCTGCCCCAGTTATCCCTGTTTTTTGTGAAGCTGACAGCAATGCTTTTTTGGGTTTTTTCACTAATAAAATTAAAATGATTAAAGATAAAATCCCGTTACATTCGTGTGGTACCACTGCTGTCTTTAAGCCAGTCTCCAGCATGTGGTCCACTTTTAGGACTGTGACGATTTCAGATATTTCTGAATTGGTGACCAGGATGAAGCCATCTTCCTGTTCATCGGATGTCATTCCATTCAGATTATTCAAAAAAGTGTTTGAAGATTTTGGCGCTTGTGTAACCAAAATGGTTAACCTCTCGCTGTCTACTGGCGTTTTTCCAGATGCTTTTAAGCATGCTATAGTGGAACCGTTAATAAAAAAGGCAGGTTTGGACCCGTCGGATTTGAATAGTTTTCGGCCTATTTCTAAGCTCCCGTTTTTATCCAAGATCATTGAGAAGGTAGTCTGCGAACAGTTGACATTTTACCTGGATAATAGTAACATCCATGAGCCATTCCAGTCAGGTTTTCGTAAACAACACTCTACCGAAACGGCCTTACTGAAAGTGTCAAATGACATTATGATGTCTGCTGATTCTGGAAAACACACTGTTCTAGTTCTCTTGGATCTGTCTTCCGCCTTTGACACCGTCGACCATCAGGTTTTGCTGGAAAGATTAAGGGATCAAGTAGGGCTGTCAGGGTCAGTTCTGCAGTGGTTCACCTCATATTTATCTGGGCGTAGTTTTAGTGTTACAGCAAACCAAATAAGGTCTGAGTCTGCAGACTTGCTTTGTGGAGTGCCTCAAGGCTCTGTTCTGGGCCCCGTTTTATTTTTGTTGTATTTGATCCCTTTGGGAAAGATCATACAAAGGTTCAATGATGTTTCTTTTCATCTATTTGCTGATGATATCCAACTTTACTGCTGCTTCAAGCCGTCAGAGATCTGGAAGTTAAACTCCTTGCTCCATTGTCTTGTGGAAATTAAAAAATGGCTAAGTGAAAACTCCCTGCAGCTAAATGCAGACAAAACAGAAACATTAATCATTGCCCCTGAGGATGCAATTCCAGGAATTAAACAATACTTGGGTGATTTAGGCCAGTCTGCTAAGCAAAGTCTTAGAAATTTGGGAGTTGTCCTGGACAAAGACATGTCGTTAGTGCAGCACTGCAAGCAGCTGACGAGAAACTGCTTCTTTCAATTAAGGAAAATCTCAAAACTTAGAAATATAGTTTCAAGAAATGATTTGGAGCTAATCATTCACGCCTTTGTGTCGTCGCGGTTAGACTATTGTAATAGTTTATTTTTATGCCTAAACCAGAAGGAGCTCTCTCGACTGCAATTAGTACAAAACTCTGCAGCCAGAATTTTAACACGTACTAATAGGAGGTCTCACATATCACCAATCCTAAAAGAACTTCATTGGCTACCAGTGTCTTATAGGATAAATTTTAAAATTTTGGTTTTAGTTTTCAGAGCTTTACATGGCCAGGCTCCACCCTATATTAGTGACCTGATTCAGCGTTATACCCCTGTGCGTGCTCTGAGGTCTGTGGATCAGAACCTGCTGACGGTTCCACGCACTCGCTACCGTACTAGAGGTGACCGATCTTTTCAGGCTGTTGCCCCTAGGTTGTGGAATGACCTTCCACCATCTATGCGCTCTTCTGATTCTGTTGATGCCTTCAAATGCAGACTAAAGACACATTTATTTGTTCAGGCTTTCAATTAGCTACTTGTGGGTTGATATGATCATGTACTGTCTATGCTTTTATTGTGTGTATTTTATGATATTAATGTTTTTGTTGTGAAGCACTTTGTGGCCCTATACCTGTGAAAGGTGCTATAGAAATAAACTTTTACTTACTTACTTACTTACTTACCATGCCTCTGAGCTCATCGATGAAGTGCACAAATTGCCATAAATTCCTACAGAAGATTACCGTACTCGAAACAAACATACTTGCACTGTCATAAATCTCCCCATGTGGCCTTCTGGTGAGTTAGCTCAGCAGAACTGAACATGACACAATTTAAATGAACAAATTCTTAAGTGACACCATAACTGACCCTAGACTCGCTGGGTGCAAAACCTAAAAATAGATTTAAGATCGTTCTCTCATGGAGGAACATATTTACAGCTTTATGTCAGCCAACATCTGACGGACATCCAAAGGTCAAAGACTATAGTCACCCTCGCTATTACCGCTAGAAAACAGGTTTTAACCATTAATAAATCTCTACAAGACAGAAATGGGTATGGGTGCTGATTTTAAAAAAGATCCATCCAATTAAAACAGACTCCACGGTATTTAGGGGGCCTGTAGATATTTAGAAATATAGCTCTATTTACAGAGAGTAGTCAGAAGTAGTAAAGCAAGAATTAATTTAACTGTTTCATGTCCTTGACAAACTGGAAGCCCAGTTTTGTATTGGTGCACCACTGTTGTTGATGGTGGTGTTAGTTATCACTTGGTGAATACACATCCTAAGAGTACCTTTCTGCCACACTGAGTTGTTCCACTCCAGTTTTATTGTCAACCACCAAAAGCCACCAAAATCCTCTGCCAACTTCAGTAATAAATCTGGACATAGTATGTAGTGATAGAAATTGTAATAATCATATTCTGACAGTAGAGTTGTATCTATGTTTGTTTTCAGGGAAAAGTGAAGAGCATCTATGAAAACATGAAGAACCTTCTAGATCCAACCCCTCGCTTTGACAGCCACATCTCTAAGAACGCCAGCAAAGTCACTTCGCTCACCTCCTACCGTGCCTTCGAACTCACACAGGTAAATACATGGGGAAAAACATCTTTGCTACTATGGGAAAAACGATTAATAAGTACATAGAAATGGACCAGTTATCTCTGGATATTATTACACATTGGCCACAGCGGTATATAACATTTTATCTGCTGTACAGTGAAAAACATTATTTAAATGGTTTAAGATGTTTTAGTGATCAGCATGACTTTTTCTGTTGTTGTTATCAGGCTCTGTTTGTAAGATTCATGTTTGGGTCAAGTTATGGCAGAAACAACACTGTTTTTTAATGCCAAACTAAAATCATATTTAAAATCTTAGAACTCAGATTTATGCATCAGGGAGTTAGACTTGTCACATCATGATATTCCTGGTGGTCGGTTGACTTGATCCGTGAGGGCTTTAAGTGCCTAGAGAAAGTTAAGTTTGTTTTGTTAAAAATATTTCTATGTTTTCAAGTTTAGTTGTCCTTTAAATAAATAAAGCATTGCTTTGAACACTACTGTTCTGTTTATTTCAGCAATACTTCTACGAGTATTCATTTGATGAGCTGCGGGAGCGGCCTCGCCAGGTTTGTCCGTATGCCGTCGTGTCCTTCCAGTTTAAAGGGAAAGACTCTTCACTTCCCAGCAAACCTCTGGCTCCCATCAGGTATGGAGATCTTGAAAATTAAAATTAGGTCTGGATGAAAGTTAAAATGGAACATGGTGTCTGTAAACTCCTGAAAATTGTTAAAATGAGATTAAAGTCATGCATTTTTGTTTATAAAACTCTTAATTGACATTAAAATTACCTTAAAGTCTTAGGATAGGATAGTGTTGCTGTCTATGTATGTTTCTACATATAAATGGAAACATAGACAGTTTTCAGTTAAGTTCTGTCACTTAATTTGAAGCTGGTGGGCACACTGGATGCTGCATAAGTTACAATCTTGACCTCAGCACTAATATGTGAATGGACATGTTTTGTGTGCTGTGTTTGATGGGCAGGTCAAACAATCAGTCAGCAGAGGGGAGTAAAGGTGAGCACTGGTCCACTTTTTCCGTTATTCCCTGAAACTGACCCCAATGATCTCTCTCTCTCTCTACTCTCTCTTATATATTTAAATATATATATATCTATATACACATTGTGTGTTGCTTTTTCAGAGCGTCCTCAGTTCACAGTGTGGACTGGAGATTTGGTGAAAGGTGACCAGGTTCTCTTCCAGATCTGCCTTCGCTCCTTCTCGCCTCCCTTCCTGCCACACAGACTGTGAGTACTGAACTGACTTCTCTTGACTGTTCAACACTTCGAAAAGGTTCCTGTTTGCTTCATTACATAGAGTCACATAACAGGACCTAAAAAAAAAAACAAATGTCCGGTACAGATGTAGGAATGGGATGTGTTTTGTCTCACTTGGTTCATAATCAGAAATTAGAGACAATGTGTTAGCCAACAGTAAGTCCAATTTCTTCTTTATCAGAGGGTTTTATTTTGAAGCAGCTGCAGGATCTTGGGATCAAGCTCATTTGGTCATTTTCTACTCTGGCCAACCCTGGGTGCTTCTCAAGACTCTGTTTTCAGCTTGGCTTTGCCTTTCAACTTATCTGCCCAGCTTAGATTTTAAATATACAGGGAAAACCTTGAAGAGGCTCTGTGTTGGCACCATTAGCAGCAGATTTTATTGGTGTAACAGGAAGTAGTTAGTGCCTGGACTCTAACAGTTAGAACTTGGATAGATGTGTAGGTTTGACCAACACCAACCTCCACTGATTTCTTGATGAAAGAGAGCTAAACTAACTGTAACAAGAACCAACTAGAAGTTAGTAATTAGTTTCTTTAACACAGAAACCTGTTTCATCCTGAGTTAAACAAGGAAATCCTCAAATTTTAAAATTATTTGTTCTTTGTGTATCTCACCTCGTGTCTCCTTCAGACCAGAGAAGTTGGAAATTGGTTGGTTGATGAGGCTTGAACAGGTGACCACGCTTCTTCCCTCTGACCTGTTGTCCTACAACCTGTACAACAACAACCAAGAAGGTGAAATCAAATGAACCTCACAGTGATGGTACATTACACACAATGCAGCTGATTTTGAATGCTGATACTTTTGGACTTACTTACAAATAAGTGTGATTTTGTTTTGATATTTAGTTTCTTCAAAGTTGATGATTTTCTTGAAGCTTTAAATGGGTCGTAATCAGCTTTTACACCATAACAGGGTGCTACAAATCCTTGTTGGTGGGAAAGAAGAGTATACGTTGATTTGCCGCTTGTATTGTTGTAGCACTGTTGTATTGTGTAAATATCAAACTAAAACAGAAACTGTGTTTCTGTGTGTGTAGTTGTAAAGAACGGCCATTGCTGCAGTCTTCTGGAGGTAACTGACAGAAGTCGGTCTACGACCAATGTGACAAGACTGCTGCACGAACTGGAGATAAAGAGAGTGGTGGGTTTTGCTTTCCTAAATATTGTAAATTACAACCATGTCTTTATTTGAAACAAACTTATATCGCAGGGCTTTATTCTTAATTTCTCCTGTTCCCTTATTAATGCAATCTCAATCCTGTCTCCATGTTTAACTGGTAGTTTGATTAATTTGTCATTATGTACATTTCAACTGAAGTAATTCCATCAATACAACAACAATGTCATGATGTCATTTTCTCTTTTTAACACAAACTGTTTTTGTGAGTTCACTAACAGTGATTTAAAAAACAGCAAAGTAGAAGAGCCTGGAAAAATGAAGCAAATGAAAACCGTATTGGTGTTTAAAAATTGAAATTGAGAGCAGCAGTTTTCTCAAAAATAAGACTAAGTAGAAAATGCTTAGTCAACAAAAGTTTCTAGAGAATGTGTGAGTGACAATTAAAAGCTAGTGCTGCTTGCTAAGCTGTAACAGCAGAAGCAGCAGGTGAACAATAAACTGTAGGAGGAGAAAAAAGAATGAAGGAAGGAAAAGGGAAAGATCAAAAAAGAAACGCAAGGAAGACGAGACACAAGGGATATTGGGGAGTAACTGTTGAATGACAGTTGTCTGTTCTCCCTACAGGTTTTGGTGACTCCACTTACAGATAGAGGCTTTCTCTTCCTGCTATCCAGTGTTCAGATGGCCACACCCACTGGTATGGCATGGGGCACCTGGGGTGTACTTGTAATTTATATAGAGGGTAATGTTTGACATGCCAAAGTTATTGAAAAATAGGGCACAGCGGTGAGTCTAATTTAACCTCTCACTGGTATCAGAGGTTTAATTAGACATTGCAGAATAAGTCACACCATAAAAGCAAAGAGTTTTTCTTTTATGGAGTCACTTATTCCTCACTAGTCTTGTAGTGTATTGTTAATTCTTAATTTCATATTTTGGGACAGTACTCTCTTCAGAGTTTTTTTTCTCATGTGAATAAATGTTACATTACGACTTCAAGTTAGGGAAGCCATGTTTTTTGTATTTTCAGAGAGAGGAGAGAACTGGAAGAGGTGTCTTCAGGCCTTGTTTGTCTTCCCGGAGTCCAGAGATGTGGCCATGCCCTGTGAGTAATTTAGTTTGGTTTACTTTATTTACACAATAATGAAAATATAAATACATGAAAATGGAAAGACTGTTTTAATTGCTGTGCAGCGAACATAAACAGTAGGAAAAGAAAGGGAAAACCCCCAAGAATAAATAGATACAGGTACACTAACGGAAGCATCTTACTACAAGGTTCAGGATGAAATAAGGACTTTAACTGTAACCTAAAAGCTGGAAAAAAAACAACTGTGGACCTCTACCTTTTTAATTAAAAAAAAAATAATTGTCTTTATGGATAACAATAAGGCAAATGGGGAAAAAATGTACCCTGTAGTTGTATATGTATGTATTATAATATATATGTCTAAATAAAATTTACCGATGGGCAACAATGAATATTTTCTGAACAGGTGTAGGCTATGTAGGCTACATTTGATATACATATTTCCTTTGGTATGAATTAATTGAAATACAGGAAAATGATCAGCAAAATCATCTTTAATCCTAAAGTATTTTTACAATTGATTAAGATGTTTTTAATAAGTGTAGCTGATGAACTTGATATTCTGGTCGGTTTATAACTCACTGGATTAAAGTCAGTTGAATTAAGTAAGTTAAGAAAATCAACCGTAGATGGGAACTGAAACAAGATAAATGTTGAAATCACCCATACGCAAGTTCCTTACATATAATTTCCAGTGTATAATAAATGGCATCAATAAAAGTGCAGAACCTAGTGGTCTACAAATACACCCAGTTATAATGCTTTTCAAATCAAAGAGTAGGCCTCCTACTTTGCCCTTTCTGCAGGAACCTACAACCCTTAAATGAGACAGAGGATGAAGGCATGTAATATCATTGAGAATGAATAATTTAGCGAAATATACTGTCAAATGATTATAGTTTTTAGGTAGACTACAGATATTTAAGCGCAGGGTAGAAAAGGCATTTCAGACTAGATGATTATCATGCGATTGGTTTTATATTATACTTATGATTGTTATAGTATTGGCATGGAAATTACCATGATTTGTATCCGGATTAAATTCACTATTCATCATCTCTGTCGTTCAGTGTTTTGTTGCCTGAAATAATGAGCCAAAGAAATAATGAGCTTGAAGGGATTTTAAGTCTTCACGGAGCTGTAGACTTTTCTCTAGACAATTCTCTGTTGGTTTGTCAGCAATACATTACACATAGTCAGGTGATGTGTCTTGATATAAATAAAATTGATGTGCAGCTTTAACAAACACAGAGGAATCAACTGCAAATGCTAATAAACTCATACTTTATGTACAAACTGAAGCTTTGACTTGAAAATTATCACAATGATATAAATATTGATGATTTTTTTAATTTCTTCCTATAGCATTAAGGTGTGCCTCCTCTTCCCATGATGCCTCACAGTCGTTGATGTCTGATGTCATGGTGATGCCACGTCTAAACCAGTTTATTCCAGCGTTGCACCATGCCCTGGTCAAGGCCCGAGCCAACCCCCCCCCTGAGCTGTCTGCTGGTGTGGAACGCCAGGCACGGGAATACCTCATCGGCCAGAATGAAGGAAAGGTGCGACCAACTTCTCTTTAAATTGTTACCTCCAAATTTTTGTTTGTATTTTATATTTTCCCTGTACTGGGGCATGATCTTCATTGGATTTTCTGTGTTTTCTTTTTTGTTGCTGCTTGGTTCGGAGTCATTGATTGGTAAACAATGAGGGATGACTATTTCATTCTAGCAACCAAAAATGCAATGTAAATTTGAGCAAGATAGTTTGCTGGTGATTCTAAAACCCTGGGAATAAATCTTCTGCTAAAACAGCCTCCAGTCTTCTGGGAAGTCTTTTCAAAAGAATGAGAACGTGGTTGCAGGGATTTGCTCCCATTCAGTCACAAGAGTATTGGTGAGGTCCAGCAATGATGTTGGGAGATAAGGATAGTCTCACTGTAGGCTTCCAGTCCATTACAAAAGTACAAAGTTGATGGATGGGGATGAGGTCATGGCTCTGTCCAGACCAGTCAAGTTCTTCCACACCAAACTAGGAAAACCCTTTTTTTTATGGAGCTGGCTTTGTGCATGGTGGCATTGTGGACATGGGCCTTCTTATACTTTGCCATGTATTCAGTCTATATTAGGGCTGTCCCCGACTAAGGATTTACATAGTCGAATCAGAATCGTCAAGTCCTGCCTATAGTCGCATCATGTGTGTTTTTGTGCGCGGCAATTGCGAGCCGGGGGGTTGGTTACACACGGCAGCTCCGAAGTAGCCGGCTATTTCAAAACAATAAAATATTCTTTGTGCGTTTCATCTACGGTGACAAATCATCCAAAAGTCCCACGAGATGCGGACAACTCGGCACAACACCAGTGAAGCTGGGGCTCCGTCTTTTCACCGTCTGTTCCTCTTCTGCCACTAGGCTACACCATAGGCCGTATAAACGCTACGCCTACACATGCGCACTGACGACCCAACATTTATTTTATTATTTATTCTTTTTACATGTTTATTTACAGCATTAAATGTTGAAATGCCTATTGGAATAGGCTGTATATTACCTTATTGGGAGAAAACTGGTAGTTCTATGTCGTTGGGTCGCAGTCTCATATCGCCAAAATGGCATGATCCTGGTTTCGCTGCGAAGCTTCGACTGTGAGATTGCCGAATCAGGCTCCGCCCATCGAAGCATCGAATCTTCAACTATTGGGGGTCATCCCTAGTCTATATGTATGTTTATATATGTTTCTTGAATAATTTTTCTTAACATACATAAGTACATATTTAGGTCTTTTCTCTCCAGGTTCGACAGTACCCGATGGGAGAATACGAATCCAAATTGGATGAGCCAGGAAAGCAGTTTCCTGCTCCAAAACACCACCGGGTGAACATGGATGGCTATCTGCGGTCCTACCTGTACAGCCCTGCCCTCTACCTGTTGTCAGTGGCCCGGGCCACGCAGATGGTAGAGGCACACTGTGGCCCTGAGGAGCCACAAGAAGTTAGGCTCAGGAAGAGATGTGGAGGCCAGAGGGATGTGACAGGGAAGGAGGCGACCAGCAACACTAATGATGGGCCGACCAACACTCAGAAGGTGAAAACTGCGTTCGGGTCGTAGTTGAAAGAAATTGTGTTACTGACATGACATGACAATTTTAATGACGCACAATCACTGTCTCTAAATAACACCTATCAGAGAGATCTGCATGTGATTACTGCCCAATCAGGAACTTCCCATCTCATTAGGAGGAGTTTAGTATGGGATTGGGCTGTGAGGTTTAAAAGATGATGCCGGGAGAAATGTTGTTTCTGCATTCTGAATCCAGACCATTCTTATTCCAGATCTGTATTGTACCGTCTACAATCCCTAGAATTAAGCACGTTATACCAAAGAAGGAAAGGTGTTCGGTTTCTACGAACCTAATCATGGTTATTTTATTAGAAAGCTGAACAGAAAGCAGAAAAAAACATGACAACACTGGAAAACTTAACAGAATGGAGGAAGACAATTTCTCCAATATGGTGTCTGTATGGTGTAAGGAAGACTATTTAGAATCACCAAATTCACTTGTGATTTATCTGTTTTGTGTCATTTTGGCATTTCAGGTTGCAGTGAACTCAAATGTGTTTTCTTTGTCACTCAGATGCAGCAGCTCATAGACCTGGTTTTGACATGTAAGAGGAATGCAGAGAATGAGGTGAAGAGGGAGGGAGGAGGAGGAGGGGTGAAGGCACCAGGGAGGAAGAGGAGACTAGAACAGGAGATGGCAGAGAGGACACTTAAATTCCTGAAGGCATCACAGGAACCCGGAACACACAGCAAGATTCCAGGTGAGGAGACAAGAGGCATGAGGAAGCACGAGCGGCTTATTTTCCCCTGCCTGCAATGTGCTTCAGGGTTTGTTTTGCCAGCCATAGATACAGGTGATGTTAGTGGACCTTAGTTGTTAAAAAAGATTATCTGTCATTTCTGTACCATTTATTTGTGCATGTGCAGACTTAGAAGTAATTGTTACAGAAAATGCTGGAGAGGCTAGCTCGTGTCTAGCTAGTGTCTAGCTCTTGGGGATCCCTCAGGAAAATCTGGAGAGAGTGGCTGGTGAAAAGGTTGTCTTGACTACCTCACTTTGACTCTGACCCAGATATACGGTGAGAGATGGATGGCTGTGGTAAATTGTCAAAGGCATTTAATAGATGAATGTTATAGAACAAATAATTAATCCATTAATAATGAAATAGGGGTTTGTTTGATTTTCAATGAGTCAGAATTGGATATGTATTTGTGAAATTGGAAATTATTATTCTCCATCTCATTTTCTGGCTGATGTAGGAAATGCATCTGCTTGTGAATGTGAGTGATGTGAATGCATCCTTGCCACTATTTGCACTGCTAAGAGCAAACGTTTTGTTTGGGCAACTCTTGTCTTCTCATCAACTTTGGTTGCATTTACCTCTACAGTTTTTGCTTTGCGTTCAAATTAGGATTGCACCTAACAACAATTATTTTTTTGATTAATTAACGACTAATATTGAGATTATTCTAAAACTTACTTTTATTACTTTTATTATATATAACAATTAATTTACCCAAAATAAATATCCATAAATTGTCTCATTAATATTTCAGTAAAATATTGAATCATTTCCTCTTACAAACAAACAAATGTCACAAGAAACAAAGTAAGTGATGTAGGGCATTATTCTGCAACAAAAAATGTCCCTGTCTATAGATTATTTTAATCACTGTATGTCATAGCAACCCTTTCCCTGAACTGAAGAATCAGTAAGTAGTTAACCTAAAAGTTATGACATGGATTTATTTCATCACTGGAGTAATATGCAGTAAGATAATCACTGGCTAATGTATTTTTCCGTCAGTGTGGGGGGCAAACGATTTACAGGCTGTAACAGCAGTCTCTAACGTTAATTTAAGCTGTTTTCTCTCTCATATATCGCTGTTATAATGTTAAATATCCGAATAACATTGTTAGATGATGCATGGTGTAATGTTTATCATGACAGCAGTGGTGCAGAAATTACTTTTAACATGGACATTTAGAAAATCAATTTTAAGTGGCTACCACTAATAGACACATAGCAAAAAGTAAACTTAGTGCAGTTTGACAAAACAATCTGGGATGTATTTTGTTCGTTCCTTACAGAGACCACGTTGTTGGGTCTCTGTCTAAAATACTCCCACACTTTAGATCATTGTGGTGAGTTTTTTTATTTTTTTATCTGCAGCTTGATCCCTGCTTTGACCGGGCGCAGTACTTAATTGTGACACGCCGCCAACAAACATTCTGCAAATCGACGTATTTCCATAATCAGTGACAGTGATTACATCAAAGCGTCTCTCCAGTCCAAATTAACACACCTTTTTTTATTGTTCTCTTGCAATCAATGGATGATGTGTTGCTTACTGACATGTTTTCTTACTGCTTTTGGCTCCTAGTTGAGGGTAACCAAGTCCCTACCTCTCCTGGCTCTCTTGCATCTGTGATTGGCTCAGTGGGTTTGAAGGATGTTGATCTGAGGGAAGATGGATCTGAGCTAGCTGCCAAACTTCTCAACCTGCTCACAGGTGACTTTCTGCTGGACCAATATAGACTAACTACTATACCACATGTGGAGCCTTCAACTTTTTATTTATATTGTCTTTGTTCTTTTCAACCCTTTTGTCAGCCAATATCTGTTTTTGCTTTGTTGCTGCAAAGTAACCCATTCTTTTCTGCAGTTCATCATTGACATCAACTAATTCCAGTTTGCGATGGACATCATGAAATCATTGGTTATCATGATGTTAACAGCATGATGTAACCTTTGAGTGTATGTTTCTCTCCTCACTGACAGGCCTCAACCAGGCTGCCAGGGGGACGGCCATTCAGAGCCCTTGTGAAGGGCAAGAGGAGGCAGAGAAGGAATCCTGTCCATTTGATAGGTTGGCCACCAAGCTGGGTCTGCCCACCAACTGTGACATTGACCTGAGGAAGCAGGAAGAGCTGGAGGTAAAATAATTGTGTAATTCTGTATGGTGTCTTTTTCACAAAACATTGTATAGATACATAGTAAGGACAGTTTCCTGTGGTTTTGTACAGACACCTGAAGTTGGTGTTGAATTTGCCTCGAAATATTGTCCAGAGACAAGGGTCTTTTTGTTCATTGATGAATCTAATCTATCTATTTTTGAAAGCATTCTTACTATATAGCATTTTTTCCACACCTGCTTAAAACATTTGCACAGTGCTGTAGATCATCATTTTTCAAAAAGTTCTTTCCAAATATTTTGGTTAAAACAATGGCTGACCAACTCCTTTTTGCCAAAAGGTTTAACGTGATCAACACTGAAAGGATAGATAACAGT
Source organism: Micropterus salmoides (assembly GCF_014851395.1). Classification (NCBI taxonomy): domain Eukaryota; kingdom Metazoa; phylum Chordata; class Actinopteri; order Centrarchiformes; family Centrarchidae; genus Micropterus; species Micropterus salmoides. The sequence continues at coordinate 9,303,031 of NW_024043372.1, forward strand.
CTATCTTACTCCCTATAACTGAGGTCCAACACTTTCATGGCTACACTCCATTGACTCCTATGCAAAAGGAGATGTTTTCTAGGCGTTAGCTTCCATCATTATTTTTTTTCATGTCAGTTTAAGTCTATTTGACAGCCTGAAAACAACCTTCAAATGCACAATGCAACTGCAGCTTCTTGTTTTCTGTCTGACTTAACAACAGTAACTAAAGGGGGCGTGGCTTAGCGAAGGGTCAATTCTGGCACATAATACATGTATTTATGTGTCATTAGTGTGCATTGTCACTGCTCAATAACCTGAAATAAAAATAAATATACTGGCCATGAAGGGATACCTTTACTGTTAGAGATGGAGCACACAGTCCTCGTTGAGGACTCTTCTGAGGCTTCAGAAGTCTGAGTTGGATAAAATGATGATTACAATGACCTGTAAGTCTAAACAAACATTTATCATGTGGGTATTGTTTTAAGTGACTTCAAAAAATCCAAATATCGTTTTAAGTGACTTCAAAAAATCCAAATATCATTTTAAGGTATCTGTGCTGGTTAGTTAATAGCTAATTAGCTAATAATGTTAATTAATTAATTCATATTACAATTTTTTTTAATCCCAGAGGGAATATTGTATTGTCTTGTTAACGTACTGTGTGTGGGTGTGGGTGTGTATGTAGCAAGCTGCAGTAAGACATCGTGCAATACATAAAATGATTGCATTTCTTATAGGAGCAGACAGCGGGCAGCGTCAGTAGTTTGGAGGGATTCAGTCCAAGCTCCCACAGCGGGGAGTTGAATCACCAGGGAGCAGCGGGTAGAGGAGGAGGGTTGGAGAGGAGAGAAGGAGGATTTGAAGAGGAGGACGACGAGTGGGAAATCCCTTGGGTCCTCATTCCCATTACAGGTGTGTCTGTCTGCATGCCCAATCAGGGCATAAAAACAATACCATTTATATAAAATTCCAGAATAGTTGTTGTTGTTAGTAATCTAATATTTGTATTGGATTTCAACAATATAAATCAGGAAGCAAACAGATTTGCTAACATTGACCGCAGCCTACATCCTTCCCATACATAAATACATCATAAGAGAAAAAAGAGAGAAACAAAGGAAAAAGAAGAAACAAGGGGGTGATAGAAGTCCTCAATCACTAATTTGTCCTGCGTTGGTCATGTGTCACAACTGTACGTAGTCTTTAAATTTTCACACATTGGCTACCTTTGTGATCAACATTTTATTGCTTTTCTACATCCTGTTACGTGAAACAAACATTAGAATGAGAATCGTTTAATAAGCAGAGAGTCAAGATTCTACTTTGAATTTCACAGATGAGACTCAGTCAACACACAGGTGCATTGCACTCTTCCCCGTCCAAGTTAAACAGTGTTGTGTAAAGCATTAAGTCACTTCTTCCTCAAACTCTGGAGCATGGTTCCGTTCTGATCACTCTGACAGCAAATGACCCATTGTTTTCAAGCCCACGAAAAGCAGCCACAGAACACTGGTTTCTTTAAAACACAGCAAATATGCATTTAACACTATACACTTTTCTAAAGCAGCTTCTTACTATGCCCAGCACTCAGGATTAAAGGGATACTTTGTGATTCTTATCCAATACACTTTTTGTAAGCGGCAAATATTTTCTCATGGTTCAGTAGCTCTCTGTTTTTCGTGTGCTCTGAAAAAAAATCCGGTTTCCCTACTCAGCCCTGGGTCTGTAAATTGAGCACAAACAAAGCTGCTCAGAGCGAGCAGCAGGTGGCGCGCTCGAAGCAGTGGGACACGGAATGTAAAAAAACAGCGGTACATTCAAAGATGCTGGACTCATTACGGGACTTTAGCTGTGAATATGACTGAAAAACAGCCACATAGGGAAAGGTCTGAGGAATTGTGAAACAAGTTATATGACCAGGCGAGGGAAATACCTGTGTTAACATCTGTGAGGGGTTTCAATGCTGGATAAATCTACAAGATTTTAAAGGAATGAAAACCGATGCTGAGGTTGCTCTGTTTCTGCTGGACAGGTGAGTAGGCTAACGTTAGCTTTGCTGTTCCACATAAACAACAGGTTCAGTATTACAGTCTTGTCTGTCTGTTGTCATGTTTGTGATGATCCTAGCTGGTTAGCTTTGTTAGCTTTGCCGCAGCGGTCAGTATGTGTTTGGTAGACGAGAAATAGTGTGTGTGAACGGAGCCCCGGTGAATAGAAAGAAATGGGTCAGCAATAAGGCTCATTCAGCAGTAAATGTACAGTAGCTAGTGTATAAAGACTGCAGCTTCTCAGGACTAAAGAGGTGCTCCCGTGTGTTGCTGCCAACTGTTGAATAAAGTGAAGGAGGTTAGCACTGGCTTTGGCCCTGGAGAAAAACAGTCGCTCCTGTGCTTCCCAAATCTTATCAGTCACTGTATTTTCATATAAACCATTTCAAATAACTCGCTAGTTTTTTACTCTGTTCTGTTTTGGATGTTGCATTTGTGTGCTTACATTTCGTTTAATGTTTGATGTTTGTTCACCAATTGTAACTATTGAAGTTCCTCTCGATAATCCTACTGATAAATAAACTAGACTCCGTGTCTTAGATTTAGGCTTAGGGAAGTATTTTGCTTCAGTACATATTTAAATATTGACAGGCTTGTTGTCTCACCTTCTACAGCACTGCAAAAACATGCCCTCTTAGTGAGGCTAACTTGCTCTCGGACAGCAAATGCTGTGGATTCTGCTGTATTTCAGCAGAATAGAACTGGTTACCGTGACAATGTGCATTCATGAGTTTGTTTATCAACAAACTCTCTGCAGAATTGCATAGTATCCCTTTAAGGCAACAAGATCGCAATGTTAACTGTATGATAGGAAATACACAAAATATTTTAGCTGTTTGGTTAAATTTAGTATGCAATGTTGGTTTAAAGCACTAGGTTCTGACCAGACTGCAGAGTCACTGAAATGAATAAAATGAAATTTGAAGTTTATTGTAAACTCTGTCTGCAGGTCTGTGTTCAGAGAGGTACACTCAGAGAGACAGAAACATCCCTCAGGACCCTCGTTTCCAGCACTGCACCACTGCAACAAGCGTCACCACAACAACCAAACCTCGCAGGAAGAGCCCCACCCCATCTCCGGAGCATAGCCTTCCTCCCTCCCCCTTCCAGTGCCCATCCCCTGAGCCCAGTCCTCCTCCCTCACCCTCACAATGCCCATCACCTGACCCTAGCCTTCCCCCTTCACCCTCCCAATGCCTGTCTCCAGAGCCCAGTCCTCCACCTTCCGCGTCTCAATGCCCGTCCCCTGAGCCCAGCCCTCCCCCCTCTCCCTCCCAGTGCCCATCTCCACAGCCCAGCCCTCCCCCATCTCCCTCCCAGTGCCCATCTCCACAGCCCAGCCCTCCCCCATCTCCCTCCCTCTGCCCCTCTCCTCAGCTCACCCACACCCCCTCTCTCTCCCAGTGCCAGTCCCTAGAGCCTAATGGGCTCAGCCCGTATAATAAGGACTACAGTAGTGCTAATGAGGAGCAGTTAGCCCCCACAGCCTCCATGGAGTTTGCAGGTAATGTCAGCCACACTGAGTTGGTCTCAGGGGCTACTTGTTGCATCTGTTCAAGTTTTAGACTGTAATGCCACCAAACCGTAGTGTTCCCAAAGTCTATTAGTTAAGTGTCTCTAGAACAGCTTCAATTGGCATAAACTCTTCAAATCTCTGTTGGCATAAAATCTTCAAATCATTTGCTACCTCAATCCATAATCTTCCATAGATTTCAAGTTGAATTGACACCTGATGACTGAAGTCCATAGCTGAGGAAGTTGCCTAAAGATTAACTTAACACTAAATCTTTTTTGAAATACTAAATCATATGTACACAATTAAGGAGGCAGTTGCCTATTTCTAGAGAAAATACAGTAATTGTGTCCTCTAGACCAAATCAATTTGATACTGACTTGTACTCTACACAATGCACTGTCCCGCTAACCCGGGAGCTGTTATGCCGCATCTGCATTTATTAGGTTTCTTCACTCGTTTATTCAGGTTGTTCCTTTAATTCATCAGTTGTCTGTATGTATTTAATGGGAAGCCCTTTACTCTTCATATTATTATTATTCACATTGAGCCATGACCACAATCTGCATATCACTATAAATAATGCCCCAGCAGTCAGGTCTTGTTTGTTACACTGTTTATGTACTCAATATGCATCTATTGTGTTTCCAGTCTAACTTAATGTGCCTCCTGCAGGAGTGTCCAAGGACAGAGAAGAGAAACCTCAGGGAAAAGAAAAAAAGAATGAAGAGCCATCCATTTCTGCATCCATCCAGCCATCTATTCCTCCAGCTCCAGAGAGTAGGACAAACCTCTCACTACCACCCGGTGAGCGAGAGAAGGAACATGCACAGGGGAAGATGGCGGAGGTAAAGGCAGAACCTGTAGAGGAGGAAAAGGAAACACAGCCAGTTGAGAGAGTGCAAAAACGAGATGAAGAAGAGGCCAACGAGGGTCAGCAAGCAAAGGAGGAGTTGGTAGAAATGATACATGGGGTAGCTAGTGAGCAACAAGAAGAAGTGAAGGAACATGTAGGTGGCTTTTTGTTTTCTCCGTCCATCTCCTCACCTCCTTCTCGTCCGCTCAGAGATATTGATGGCATTGTGGACAAACATCTGGGTGACTTTTCCTCTGAGATACAGCTTCTCCTGCAGGAGGAGAGCGTCCATTACAGCTTCCCACAGTCCCCACACTCCACTTCAAACACAGAAACCACAGCACTTGAACACACACTCCCACACACTCCCATATCTCAGTTTTCACAGTATGTGTCTTTCTATAACCCCTGCCCCCCTGTCCAGGACTACGTTAGCTCACTAAAGGACAGCATTAACAGCATGCTAACAGAGTTTGATGACAGGTGGCCAAGCCACAAGCCTGTCACCAGCCGGACTAATGCTGATGCTGCGTTGGCTAACAGAGTTAGTGATTTTGTGTCTAGCATCCGAGCAGCTAATGCTAAAACAGGCAGAGATGATGATGGTTTCTGTGGTGAACTGACAGCTGCTGACAGCTTTTCAGTCAGTCAAACTCCTGCCCTCTCCAGAGGAGGCGAAGTGTGGCAGCCACATATAATCACCAAACAGTTTCCTGATGCTGCAAACAACAGGAATCCCCCAATTTCTAATGTCACTTTATCAGTTACTACCTCTGCATCTGTTTCTGTCTACAAGCCTACCAATGCTGCCGTCCTCCATCCTTCTAACAATTCCCCACACTCCCACTGGAAACCACCAGTCGCTCATAACAACAGACAAACACAAGATGACAGCACTTCCAGTACTGTACACTGTACCACTGGTGTTGAAGGTGGGGGAGGTCTTGCAGATACAAACTATGAGGTGACTTTGTCCGGGTTCAGCGGTGTCCCTAAGCCCTTGACAGAACCATCACATCCCTCTGAGCCGGTATCCAGTCTGGCCACTACATCTGTCCTCAGGCCCAACATAGGTCAGGCTCCCCCGGCCACAGCCCTGAGCTCCCTGATCAGCCAGCTGCAGCCAGAGGTGTTCAGCAGTCTGGTGGAGATCATCAAAGATGTCAAGAGAAACTCTCTGCAGTTCTACCTCCACAGCACCGAGCCAGAGGACCAGGTCTATGAAGACGTCAAGGTAACCTCAAGGGCAGCATAGTTTATGGTGCATGAATAATTTGTTGAAAATAGATGAGCATGGATGCCTAAATACATACAAATCTATGTTAATATTTAAGTTTCTAGAGTTAGTCTGTCTTCGATGAATGTGAAAAATTAATGACTTCAATTGGAAGATTCCGGTCAAAAGTATGAAAGTACATTAACTGATTCAAACATTAGAAATGTAGTGAATATAATAACCAAACTGACTGAAGACTATTTCACCTCTGGTTTTGGAGCTCTTGGAAAATAAGGTGTAAAAGTCTGCTATTTATTTACAGTTAGTAAATTTTTTTGTGTGTACTCATGTCGTAGGAACACCTGTTGAAGCAGGGTAACATGGAGCAGAGTCCCATGGCCTTTCTGGACCAAGAAAGCTCTGACAGCAAACTGCTGGTCATCATTAAGAACAAAGACATTGCGGCACATGTACACAAGGTACCTCTAAACAATCAGTTAATTAAAACTTACATCTACTTCTGTACTTCTCTTTGTCCTTACTGCTAGTGACTGTAAAAGAAGGTGGAAGTGTCTGGCACTTGTGTGTGTAACCTAGTGGTCTAGGTTAACTGTTCTGTCGATCTATATTTCGGTATTGTACTTGCAGTATCACAGAGGGTTCAGAAAATTCTGTGGTGTTTGGTGTTTTTAAACCTTCCTCTGACTTGACAGGTGGACTGCAGTTTGTTTGTTTGAGTCTATTGATAAGACACGATCTTACCACCCCCTTTTTTAGTGCATCTTTGTATTGGCTTTCTAACTAGCTGACATGCTGTTGATGAGTTTTACACACTATGAAATACAGACCATGTGAAGTTACTTTATTTTGAATTAATATATTACTTTTACTTTTATGATCGCCCCTTCCCACCCCTTTTTTCTTTATCTCTCTTATTTATTTATTTTTTTAATCCCACCTGTAATCAAACATGCATGATTTGTACACAGACATGTGAACCTGCAAATCGACTACATCTTGTAATGGGAGAGCCATGTCTTAAATTTACTCATTTAGGTCACCCTTTTATCGAAAGCGACTTACAGTTGCTATATGTCAACTAGGGGTTAAGTATCTTGTTCAGGGACACATTGCTGGATGTGTCCCAGTGAGAATCGAACCCAGGTCTCTCACATGTGTCGCATGTGCATGCATCTTATCCACTACGCGATCGCAATCGTGAAAGAGGTCAGTTGCTCACCAGGTGTGCAATAGTTTCCTTCAAATAAGTGAGTAAAGTGAGTTGGCTTGAGCAAAAGCTCAGCTAGGTTGTTGGACCCGTTAACTTAGTTTATCAGGCAGCATGTAAAATCTGCTCCTTCAGATTTCATTTGCTCTGTGGCTGTGCTCCTGTTGGCTCCTGCATGTGTTTAGAAGAATTTCAAAAGTGACGGCCACCGGCAGGTTAAAAATTAGCTGGGACACAAGGCTACATGCAAGAGACTTTGTTCATATAAGATGTTATTCTGTGTGCAGTGAGGAGACTTTGTGTACTGCCACTGGAAGGAATTCACAATCAGCCATAGTTATAATGATGGATACAGTGGTTAACTGGATGATAAATAGCCAAACTAAAACAGGACTAACTGGAGGTGTGTTTGTGTACGCATCAGATCCCAGGTCTGGTGTCTCTGAAGCGACACCCCTCAGTGGTGTTTGTGGGAATCGATACACTGGACGACATCAGGAACAACAGCTACAATGAGCTTTTTGTTTCTGGAGGCTGCATCGTTTCCGATGAGTCAGTCCTCAATCCAGACTTCATTACTCATGGTAGGTTTAACTCCACTTAACAAATAATATTGGCAATCATGTTTTCAAGAAATACATATATTATTTTTCACTTTTGACAGTGAAAAATTATGTATTATTGTGTGATATGTTGATTAATGAGATATTGTTCTGCAGACCGACTGGCTGCACTGCTGATGTTCCTGGAACAGCACAGTTCTCCAGACAGTGTCTGGAGGTGGAAGATTCACTGCAAAACTCACAAGAAATTAAAAGAACAGTCCAGGTACTGATTTTGTACCATGCAGGCAGTCATTTATCTGCATCGGAGCCCAGTCTTTTTACCAAAAAGAGTCAATTAGCCAAGTTTGTTTGCATTATAAGCATGGCCACCTTTAAACTGGATTACTTTAATGCTGAGGAAAACATTGACATAATTATGAGAAATTACAGGAAGTGCTTTTTTTATGACTTACAAATGAATTTATGGCAATTCTTCCTCAATGGACAATGTAGACCGATTTGAGTGAGTTATGTGGGTTACAGCCCAACATAGGCAGAGCTTAAGATCTCCCAAAATATGAAGAACCAATTCAGACGTTGGAGTGTGACGTTTAGTTGAGGTCAGTTTACTGTTTACCAAACGGTTAGAAGAAGCACAGTTAGCATAATGTCTACTACATCCTGCTGGTCATATGGGCTCTGACTTGCGGCAGAAAGTGGAAACTGTTTTTGTAATACAGACAATAGGACAATAGGTCTTTTAACGTGTGTGTGTCTCTATGTTTGCTTGGTTGTCAGGTTCAGGAGAGAGGCTGCCAATCTCCTGGACGTACTGTCAGCCTATCAGAAGAGGCAGATCGTTGAGTTCCTCCCGTATCATCACTGCGACATGATGAACCATCACTCACCTAACCTGGACTGTCTGATGGAGCTTCAGGCCCGATACACACAATACCGACACACGGTCTTTCTGACTGGTATGTACATGTCAGGAGCTTCCACTGGGATTTAAAAACCTAATTTACCACCTGAACTGTACTTACAGTATGTTGTTTTTTTTTATACTCAGATCAACATTTTGAGAAGTTCTCTGCATACTCCAGTGGTGGCATCATTGTGGCCAGTATTGAAGGAATTTTACATGACTTCCCCAGACTGGTCGGTTACCATGACATCAAGGATAAACAGCCAATCATAAGTGATATGCTGTCTCCCAAAGGTCAGTTGTGGCAAATAGAAAATATAAAAATTAATAACAAATTTTAGTATTGCTCCATCACAACCATCTACATTCTGAGTTTAGATTAACATCAGTGTCAACATATAATGCCAGAGTTAAAAGAGCACTCCACTTATTTTAACATTGCACTTATAAAGTATATCATTGTTGGACGTCATTAAAATAATGCAATAGACCCAGAGATTTATTTTTGTAAACCACACATTCTTCTTCCATGTTAAAGCCTTTTGGCTACATTACCCATAATGCAACTCGACTGCAGACACTTCGGTGTGTGGATTTGGGTGTGTTATGCTAGTAGCAGCTAATGTAGCCTCCACCCTCCAGTCTCAAGCAGAGGAGTGAGCTACAGAGGTCTGGTGAGTTCATCTTTTTCTAACGCCACACCCCCAGATTTTTCCATTTTCAAATTTGTGGTCTTCAGCCCCAACCAATGCTGACTGAAGTGACATCACTTGAGGACATTTATCAGTTTTTGCACAGCTCCCTTTGTAGTCACAAAAGGCATTATACAACCATTTCTTTATATTTTTTTTACATATTGAAAAATTTGTAGACCTGTAAACAGAATTTAATGTGTAAAATCTTCACACTCCATAGTGTAGTGTGGACGAAAATACTCAGTCAGTCATTTTAAAAGTATGCATGGAAAATTAATATCTTTATTTTAAATAGCCAGGGTTAAATTGGGGTCAGAAGCCAAAAAAGGCTTTGAACCTCTGGACTCGATCCTCCTGCTGTGTTCTGCTGTCCTCTGTCCTCAGGTCTCGGCAGGCAGCTGAGTCATAGTGACTCTTTGTCGGGCTCTGAACGTTCTCCCTCTATCTTCCCAGAACACATCCATCCCCTCTCCTCCCTCGACCAGCCCCAACATCTCCTCCAGCAGTCCAGCCCCAGCCTCCACCCTCTCTCCCATCTCTCTGACCAGCTTGTCCCAGACACCTCCTGTAAGGAAGGTGTGCTGCACCATTCAGGCACAGACTTTGAGGTTCTTCGACTGGCCATCTCCCAGTTACGGGCTGAGCGCAAGGCACAGCTGCATGAACTGCAACAGCAGCAGGCAAAGTTGTGCAGCAACCCCCCCAAAAGCTTCCTTTCCAATACCAGTTGTACAGATAGCCATTCCACCTCCCCTCTTTTAGGTCAAAGACGTCCATCTGAGTCGGTCCAGTTTACTCCTGGCAGTAAAGCAGTGGCAGCCACTTTGGAGTTAATTCACTCAGCACTACAGCCGGAACTGGGGGAGGAGGAGATGAGGGCGGATGGGGCAGAGACTCCTACAGAGGGATGGAGGAGTGGAGGAAGTCGAGGAGGAGCAGAGCGTGTGGATCAGAGAGATGGTACTCCAATAAGAGTGGAAAACTGGAGTCCCAGTAATAGTGACAAGTCGACCACTTCATCCAATCAAAACACAGCTGCAGTGACAGGACCAAGTAACCAGATAGACTCAACCAAAGATGGGAGAGGGAAAGCCAATCAACAAGGAGAACCTGCATTTTCAAAAGGAGCTATACGCAGTGCTGCCTCGTCCAGTACCACAGTTTGTCCTGTAGAGGGCGACAGCTCAAGGTTAGTAAATGGTTAATGACTACTGCCTTTTATCTACAGTTTTTTTTATGATTGAATCTAACATTTAAACTGGTGAACAAGACCCTGGGCAGGTTGGTGTATTTGTCATCCTGAAAAATAGTTTGTGCTGATTCAAGTAGGAACCGTGGGAGGCACTGTAAGTACATAACTTCTCAGCCAGTGTCCTTGGCCTTGAGCTGGTTTTAGTCTTAATAAATAGACCACCAGTACAAACATACATACATATGCACAGTGGTGGCAGCAATAAACTGCCATCCATCACAGCAGCATGACTACAAGTACATATAGTTAAAAATCAAGTATTAAAGCCCAACCGATACAGATTTTGATATTTTCGGATTTTGAAATCGGATATGCCGATATATCGGCCGATTATAATTATATTTTTTTCTCCTTTTCAGAAACGTATAACATAAACAAAGATTATTTCTTACATGTTGTCTTGAGACCTCATCAAGAAAACAAAATGCTGAACAAAAGTACAACAAAATATATTGGAAGTTTTAATAAATAAGACAAAACTATAAAAAAAGTTGTAAAATCATTACAAACTACAGAGTAGCCTACTAATGAATGTTAAAGGAAATAGTGTGTGTAGTCTGTGTGTGCCAAACAAATAAAAAAAAAATACTAATATACTACTACTACTACTACTAGTACTAACAATAATAATAATACCATAAATTACTCATGTCATTACAATTATTATATTACATTATAATGATAAACAGGGCTCTCCTACAAAGGCTAGATTTTTTTTTTTGTCATGCAGTAGTTATTACCTTACACATAATCTGCCACAATGACTATTTTCAACATAGCATATTCACATCTAGTTTATCCCAGCACGCTTTTCATTCTATCCAAAGCTACAAGAATTTTTCAACCACCATTTATGTATCATAAATGACGCAGAGGAAACGCTGCTGTTGAATGGCGTAATACTACATGACAAAGCTAGCTAATGCTATGTTTATCATTGGAAGAGCGCTAACGTTAATGACCGGTTAAACTATAGTATTTAATGTATTCCAAACATATCTGTGAGCTGCTCGTCTGTAATTACAGTCAGTGCGTCGGAAATGATTAAATGATGATGATGTAAATAAATGTGAGCTGAACAAGCTTCCCAGACAAAGAAATGCATCTACCCCCTCTTTTAAATGTGAGAAGTTAGTGTGAAATCTCAAAGTTGCAGGTCCTCATTGTACGTTACACAGTGGCTAATCTAATTGAGCAATGGGCAGTGTTAGCTGTTGTAAATATTGAGAAGTGATGAACTAGGAAGACATGATAGGACCTTTCACTAGAACTGCCACTCTGTTTCAGAAATAAATCTACAATTAAGTCTGTTGACAGCGTAGCCTCCACCACTCAACTACTGTATCATCAAATATACTACTGTGACTGTGACCCTGGTGGAAGGCGAGAGAGAGAAATGAAAAACGGGAGGGTTAGCAAGTATGGCCATGAATGTTTTCAGGAGAGGAGAAGGGATGGGGGCTATTTTAATTATTATTTAAGTTATCTATTTAACGTGACAAATGACTGACTCATCGTAGACACAGCCACTCTCCGTTCCTCTTTCTTAATCCAGTAGACTCTGGTCAGCTGATTGTTTTGTTTTGTGGTGCCATAGTGTTGTAAACAGGGGAGTTGATGCAACACTCATCACATGAGTAATGGGTCCGACTCTCCGTGTCATAAATTGGCTGTTATAAACGCTATACCGATTTATCCGCAATTAGCTCATATCGTCCGACAAATTGGTCGGGCTCTATCTAGTATTTCATCTATCAAGTAATCATCATTTAGTAACTGAAAATATACTTCACCCTGACATGGTGTAACAAGAGAATCCCCATCTGAAATGTATTGCTTCGCTCAATTGGCCTGACCATTGGCCTGAAAAACTGGAAGTGTTAGACGCTGGCTGGCTCAAACCAGCTTGAACTGGTTTTTAGTATATCAAGAGCTGTGCTGTTTGAATAACCGGATGCCAGATATGCATTTTGCTTACATGAACACCAGAGATTAGCTAACCAAAATGTGCGTGGGTATAAGGCTCAGGGCTTTTAGACACAGAGGGGAGACGAACGTATGCCTCTCTTTGAAGAGGTTATTTAGCACTTAGCTTAGTTGCTTACCTTCTTGAGTAGAAACACAGACTCACTTGTGAAGAATCTATTGGGAATACACAGAGATTCTATCGGGAAATTGTACAACACAAGTTCATATTGTGACAAACTTAAGCTCTGATGAAAGACTATTGCATTGTGTAAAGTGAAGTGTATCCAGTAAAAAGGTTCCTTGTTACACTAATTAAGGAAAATAGAGTAAGTCTCCAAATGTTTCCTGATTCCTCCTTTCCTTACTGCTTACACTAGCTATGCCAGTTGGTATGACGTATCCTTGTCCCAGACATGGGCCACCCAGATTTTTGGGGAAAAACCCGAGGCACCGACTACCTGAACCTTCAACCAGGGTGATCTGACCGTAAGCACCTGTTATAATTGGTTTAGCTGTCTCACTGAATCTGTCACATGCTGTAAAATAACAGCCAACTACTCACTATACAGCTTCCGTGAAGGAAAGCTGGAATCGGAAGTGGCACAACAATGAAAATTGCTCTTTCAAAAATGATGCAGCGAAATGGGAGGCCTACTTCCGGGACCATGCTTACTTGGGAGAAATCTTGAACAAGACACCTCCTACCTGGCCCCTAACCCCGGTAGAGACCCATACCTTTTCTTGGGGGCTAGCCATAATGATACATGGCTAACAACCAAACCAACAAGACGGAGACCCCAAATGGACTGGAGCTCTGAGAGCCTCCCTTCGCAAATGGTAAACAGCCCACTATTAAATATTGTTCTAGTGGTATTTGCCATGAGACAAAGGAGAGCCTGGCTGATACTCAGCTTCGCTTAGATTTTTTTTAGATAAGCCTTAACTTACACGTTGCCTGTAGTCTTTATGATTATGGCTGGACTATGGCTTCCAGAAGAAAATATGGAGTCTTTCAAGAATCCCAAACTGGAATGGTTTACATGCTTCCACCATTAAATCAGCGAAGGGGAAGTGCCCGGAGCTAGTAAAGAGAGAAAAGAGCAGGGGGAATCCAGAAAGAGGTCCAGAAAGGCAGGTAAGTCAGAAAAAAGGTGTGCCACCTTTGTGCTATCCTGAGCCTATTATGGAACCGAGAACCTCTCCGCGCACTCCCCCCTGATCCTGCTGAGGTTGTTCTTCTGGCCCCAGATGAGTGGGAAGGTCCAGAAGTATTTGATAAATTATGCCGAGATATTACAGAACTCGCTGGTCCAAGCGAACCTGAGAACATGATAACTACCCTACCTGATAAGGACAGCGCACCAAGCGCATGTAGAAGAACATCCAGAAAAGCAGGTTAAGAAATAAGGCTAAGAAAATGGGAATGAAACAACGGAAGTCTAGTGCTTCAACCATTCCCTGGAACAAACCAGGAGAGCAGACCAGAACCATCCTGGGAAGATCTCTCGGGGGAACAGATTGAAACAAAGAAATTAACACTTCCAGAACCAGACGAAGATTCCCTCCGAGTATACAGTTCCTTGATGGTGACAAGCGAAGAATACAGCTGTTCGATTTTCCCATGAAAGTGCTATTTGCTTCTGCATATTTAAAAACACAAAGACAGGAAGGGACTTGTTGCAGATATTAATTGGCGTTTACAGTAGCCAATTACCCCTGAATTTGCGTTACGCCCCCCCCACCCCGCCATACAGACTAATTTCAGCTCCCCTCCTTTCCTGCGAGGCAGCTGACTTGCGATGTTGACAGAGCAACTGTCTACTGTCCCAAACGGGCCAGCAAATATCCAATCAACTTGTCCATGGGCCATAGGGCCATTGCTTATTTCAAACCCTGTTCTGTCATCGTCAATGTAGTGTTTCTTGAAGCGGAGTGGGATTTTGTGCTGATACCTTGGTTGTTAAGGTCTTGCGTGGACAGCTGACTCCTGAAGCTTTTCTCATTCTTGAAATTCCGTGCAGTGGTTAGTTTGTGGTCTTTAACGGCAACAACCAGCTTTATGCAAGTGAGGGTGATCCATGTCTAGCAATTCTATCCAACGACATAACATTAGACTGCAAGGCTGGTAGTGTCCTTGTTTCATCTCCTGGTGCTGCTTGTTCAGTCATTTTTTAAGGTATACTATGTGATTCTAATCCAAAATATTTTTTGTTAAATTAAGTGAATATTTCCTAACTGCCTAGCTCTCTGTTTTGTGTGTGCTTTGAATTTTTTCTTTCCTACATAGCCCTTGCTCAGTAAATGTAACACAAAGTGGCACCAAGCGAGCCTGAGCAATTCCCCCACAACAGCAACAGTTAACATTGGTGAGGTGTTTCCACAATACTGAAGAAAACAATCTTAGACATCTTATTGAGGCTGACTTGAATGTGGATTCTGCCATATTTCAGCATAGTAGTACTGTTTGCTATGACAATGCGTGTCCATAAATTTGGGGGTGGAGCTTCTGAGGGAGCACCAAAGGGAGGGGTGTGTTTGTTTGGCAGTTGAGTTCAAAAATCAACAACCTCGGCAGAATTGCATATTAACCCTTCAGTCATGAACTTGTCAGCTATTGCTTGTTTAACTGTAGCACACGTGTACTGCATGCATGACGCGGTGAATGCGCGACAAGGTGTTTTTGATAGTTGTGCAAAATGAGTGATGTAGCCTACTCAATGTCTGATCAGTGTTTCCCATTAATTAACGAGACTATGGTGGCCCGCCACAGTAATTTGTTCCGCCATAGTTTCAAAATGAACCGAAAATATATAAACACTAATAATAACAATAAAGCCCTTTTTAATGTGTTTTGCGCCTCTACTTCCCGACGAGGTAAATACAGTAATGTTAAGGGTTTGAACAGCTTTGAGTGTGTGTCCATTGTCACTTGTTTGTGAGAACGCGATTAAGCTAGCCGCACCTACATTTTGAGTGCACACGTATTTGAGCTCTTACAGTAAATGCACAGAAACAAACCAGAGCGAGCTGACAGGCAGGGTTAGCGACTTTATTCTGTCATTTTCTCACTTTTAACGCAAGACATGTGTTGCAGGACACTTACCTGAAGAGAGGCTGTGAAGTCTTAATACGTGTTACAAGAACAACATACAATAAAATTTATCAAATTGCCTCTGACTTGGTGAATTTAGCATGAGGATACACAAATAAGGTGTTAACACAATGTATATAAAGTATGTAATTAAGATTAATTGGATTATATTCACAGGAAGTATAGAACATGTTACATGTGTCCATTAACAGTAAAAAATAAAAAAACAATAAAATCTGGAATTACTATTTATTCTTCTATTTAGGTTTGCTGGAAAAACATTACATTAATTTGTTGACTTTTTGCTGTTTTATCACCTTTGACAGGTTTACAATGTGTTGTTGATCATTGTTTACTAGAGCACAAAATTGTTAATGAGTGCAAAGTTTTTCATAAATCTAGCCTTTGTTTTGCTGTCCAAGTGCACCAGATTAATGCATTTAACTTTAAAACTGACAACAAAAAATTCCAGTGGTGCATGCACCCGGACCCCCAGGCTCCGAGGTCCACCCACCGTAGTCTTGACAAATCCTGTGAGAAACACTACAGATCACACATTGTTAAAACAACAAATAAGATATTATCATAGACGATACATATCTCAGACCCATATCCACACTGCAAATTCTCCTGAAATTACGTTCTCTAATTTTTTCAGTTGAAATAATTGCTGCAAATTTCTGATCCTCCTCAAACACCTTGCACTGTTTGCTGTTTCACATCTTGGCCAGGACATCCTTTTAAAAGAGATTAAAAATCTCAATGGATTTCTTTCCTGGTAAAATAAAGGTTAAATAAAATAAACTTTGAAAATGCTACTAGTTCTGCATGCTTTAAGCTATAGACATCATTTCAACTTTAATGGTCACACGACCTTCAACTATTAAACTTGTATGTGGCCGTTAAATAAACAGAAAATATGAAACGCCTGAACGTTAGATGCCACGCAGTGTAACGTTACGTTACCATGACAGCAGTGGGGCAGAAATTACTTTGAACATGAAGGCGGTGAAGAAAAACTTAGAAAATACATTTTAACGGACTACATGTACTCGTGCTGATAATGTGCTGTGTTTGTGTGGAGACAGATTGTAAACAGGATTTGCGGTGTTGCCGTCTAGACAAAGTGCCCTGGGATACTTTTCACTTCACGGGTTCATGCTGCTTCACGTATTCGTTGACAGCAGTTGTGCTGCAGTGAAGCTATTTACAGTTCACAGAGCTCACGGAGTAGCATGTTGTTGAGTGTCTGTCTAAAATACTCCCAAACTTTAGACGGTCGAAGGCGCGGTCTTGTAGCTGCAGCTTGTCCGAGAAATCCCATTAACACCGGATGCAGCGATGCTTTGATGCACGTAATGAGAGTTGACATATTTACGTAACCGATTATGTCGACGAATCGCCCCAGCCCTATCAGCTGTTGACCATGTGCTCAAATGTTTCAAAACTGCTATTTTTGTTTTAGCCTTCTGTCTTTCTGTCTGTCTGCCTCTGGCTGTGTGCCTTCTACTCCATTTCTACTACTCTTGTATCCATTTAGCTGCAGAAACGATTCAAATATCAAAATGTCCCACTTTTTAAGCATGTGTGCTATGATTCACCTATTTACTACCTTCTATGTATTTTTTTTCTTTTGACATACAGATACCAGCTTTGACAATTGTAACAATGACATTTCCATGCTCAGCCTCTTTAGTGAATGCTGTTCGTCTTCCAGGTTCTTGAGCAGTGCATTTGAGCTTCAATAATTTTCAGGCATTCACTTTCAGACTTCTGAATTTTGGGAGTTTCGGGCCAAAACACACTTACATTGATTACAGCGCCACCTGCTGGTGAACAGTTTTGGTGACACAACAGTTTTCAGAAGTTTTGGTGTCACCATTCTTGACTACCCTAGTCTACACTCACCTAAAGGATTATTAGGAACACCTGTTCAATTTCTCATTAATGCAATTATCTAATCAACCAATCACATGGCAGTTGCTTCAATGCATTTAGGGGTGTGGTCCTGGTCAAGACAATCTCCTGAACTCCAAACTGAATGTCAGAATGGGAAAGAAAGGTGATTTAAGCAATTTTGAGCGTGGCATGGTTGTTGGTGCCAGACGGGCCGGTCTGAGTATTTCACAATCTGCTCAGTTACTGGGATTTTCACGCACAACCATTTCTAGGGTTTACAAAGAATGGTGTGAAAAGGGAAAAACATCCAGTATGCGGCAGTCCTGTGGGCGAAAATGCCTTGTTGATGCTAGAGGTCAGAGGAGAATGGGCCGACTGATTCAAGCTGATAGAAGAACAACTTTGACTGAAATAACCACTCGTTACAACCGAGGTATGCAGCAAAGCATTTGTGAAGCCACAATACGCACAACCTTGAGGCGGATGGGCTACAACAGCAGAAGACCCCACCGGGTACCACTCATCTCCACTACAAATAGGAAAAAGAGGCTACAATTTGCAAGAGCTCACCAAAATTGGACAGTTGAAGACTGGAAAAATGTTGCCTGGTCTGATGAGTCTCGATTTCTGTTGAGACATTCAGATGGTCGAGTCTGAATTTGGCGTAAACAGAATGAGAACATGGATCCATCATGCCTTGTTACCACTGTGCAGGCTGGTGGTGGTGGTGTAATGGTGTGGGGGATGTTTTCTTGGCACACTTTAGGCCCCTTAGTGCCAATTGGGCATCGTTTAAATGCCACGGCCTACTTGAGCATTGTTTCTGACCATGTCCATCCCTTTATGGCCACCATGTACCCATCCTCTGATGGCTACTTCCAGCAGGATAATGCACCATGTCACAGAGCTCAAATCATTTCAAATTGGTTTCTTGAACATGACAATGAGTTCACTGTACTAAAATGGCCCCCACAGTCACCAGATCTCAACCCAATAGAGCATCTTTGGGATGTGGTGGAACGGGAGCTTCGTGCCCTGGATGTGCATCCCACAAATCTCCATCAACTGCAAGATGCTATCCTATCAATATGGGCCAACATTTCTAAAGAATGCTTTCAGCACCTTGTTGAATCAATGCCACGTAGAATTAAGGCAGTTCTGAAGGCGAAAGGGGGTCAAACACAGTATTAGTATGGTGTTCCTAATAATCCTTTAGGTGATTGTATATAAAAGGCTATTTGCAACAAGAGCCCCACCTAGTGGCCAATCAATGCCAATGTTTTTGCACAACATTAAGGTGGCACGGGAAACTGTCCCAAGCTTTATGTTAATCAGACATACCGATGTGGCAATATGGAGTCACTTCATTTTTAGCACCACCTCGTGGCCAATTGGTGCCAAGAGTCTCTGTGGGGCATGGGAATGTACTAACCCAAGTTTCGTGGTAATCAGACAGACCTACGAGGAGATATGACATCAATTCCTGTTTCATCGGTAACATACAGGAAGTTGTTCCTCCTATACCTTGCACATTTTTAGGATTGTGAAAATGATTTTAATAACTTTCGATCATAAGAGTCTATTGATTCTACATGCAAAGTTCATATGGGAGTCTCTACCTAGGAGGAGTTAGAAAAGGTAGGTTTTGTGTATTTCGTGTGTGGGGGGGGGGGGGATTCTAGGTTGAAATGGGTGTGGCCTATATGAGATGCAGCTTAATTCAGTGAACAAGTGGATATAAGGGTGGTTTTTGCTTCTGAGGTGCCTGCAGCAGTCTATACCACCCATGTGAATTTCGCTTAAATAACGTTTACAGTTTAGGCTGCCGTATGACTTTGACTTCTGGAAGAATAAAAAGGAAGAAAAAAATTTGTGCTGGTACTGGGAGCCCCCAGTCCCCTTGGGCTTGGATCCCTAACTAAAACTATCCTGTTAAAAAGATCCCTTTCCTGACCATACCTAGGGGTGATTACTGTACACAAGAAAACGGGTTGGTAAATGTCAGCTCTCAGTAGAAAAAAGTTAGCATATTTTACTCAAAAGGCCAGAAAGCTATTGAGATTTAATATCCAGGCCTACACTGTAATGGACATGTTGACTGTACATGATTTCTCTCCTGCAGTTTGTCCGTATGTTGCTGCTGAACCTCTTCTTGTTTTCTTCCTGTAGAGACACACAGTCGGGTCAAGAGCTGCCAAAAAGAGGAGAGGGAGCACCACCTCGCAACAGCACTGTGGGAACTGCCAGCGGTACCAAGGTGACAGGAAGTCTCACCATGGTAACAAACCAGGAAGATAACCCAAATCCCGCTCTGTCCCATCTACAACAGATCCAACAGACCCAACAACATCTTCAGCAACTGAACAACCAGCAGCAGCAACTTAATGAGCAACAGCAGCTCTTGCAGAATCTGTCACACCTACAACAACCACCTCTCAGCCAGCAGCAGCGTGGTGATGGCCTCCTGCACCCCCTCCACCTGCCTCGACTCCCCAGCCAGTCTTTTTCTGGCAGCCCCTTGCTTGGGCCCCTGACTAACCTGGGAGGTGGCCTCCTGGGGGCCACGCCTGTCTGGCCAGGGGCATTGGGCCCTGCAGGTGCTGCTCTGGTCTGGGGCTTCCAACAGACCGGTAGGAACTTCAGTGGTCATAGACTGATGGGGGGATTTCACAACCCTGTAGGTCAGGGCGGCAACAGGTACAGAGGGAGGCCAAGAGGAGGAGGCTTTAACGGGATGTAGAGAGCCAACTACAGCAGTTAACCCAGGTAATAAGTACCCCCGCTAACCTCCACAGAGGGGGAAGAAATCCATAACTACCACCCTGTTACCAGAATTTCAGTCAAGTCGAATGAAGAGGTTGAAACACGTACATTCCATATGTCTAACCCACAGTCGTACATACCAGGGGCTCAAACTCATCTATTTTTGGCATTAATTCTTTTTTATCTGATATTAACAGTAGAGCTACAGTCAGATCATGCCTGCAGACACGGCATGCAAAAAAGGTCCTAGGTCAGAATCAAACCAGCGACGCTGCTTTTATGGTTCGTTCCAACAGACTTTGGCCTAGATGTCAGAGATGTTAAGGAATAGTGTTAATTCTAAAACAGATTTGGCTACGTTGATTGCATTTGAATTATTATTTCTTTCTAAATTGACTGTCCTAATTTGTATTTACTTTAACACGAGACCTTTCTTAGTCCTAATAAATTGTTTTTAGTTGCTCTGCACCCACCTGACATCACCTTTTTAAGTTAGAAGATTATCTACCATCTGGTGAATTTGTATTTTCAATATTTTATATCCTCTGAGTGACTGAAATGTCCAGGTGGTCCAGGAGATGGCGATCCTGGACTGTGATATGTTGCATGACAGTCTTGGATCAGGGCTTGGTGATGTTCCTGGCCACATGTTCTTCATCAGACAACCAGACACCAAAACGCTGTGTCACTCTGTAATGAAACTCTGTAGATGAAACCCTTGTAGTAACCCTTGTGTAGTGTGTAGTGTGTGGATTAAAATAAGTGGATGTACCTGCGCTACACAGCAGAAAACAGCTGCTGTAGAGTTTGGCTAAAATAAAAACCTGCAGCCTGCTGAGTTTCTGATTGGAAACCTATGTTTTACTACCTACTGAACCACTACCTTCTGACCTGTAGTACTTAAGAATTCAGAAAAACTCTGAAGGAAAAGGCCATATTTCCCCTTTGGATAATAAGAGATTAAAAAATAACAACTAAGGGAAATGCCAAGTTTTCTGGGTTGATCCCATTTTCCAAGCCTTCTTGAATGCACCACCACCTTTACTGTTTTGTCAGTTTTTTTCCACAGACTGGAAAATAAAAAAGTTGTGTTTTTCACGCACAGGGGGAACTCTAAAGGTTTCTTGAGGAACCCTAATAGTTATTCCAGCAACCCGACAAATTACATTTCTTAAAAGAAGGCTATGAGGATGTTTTCCACGATGAGAAGACACAAGCTATTTATTTGTTCTCTTTGCGACATGGGAGACACTGAGTTGCACCACGGTTCTTAAAGTGGAAAGTGAGACTATGGAAGAACTTGGCGAAAAAACTGTAAAGGACTAAGATGGACAGAATGCCTTACACGTCTTCCAGTGGACACTCTTTATGTCTTGTAAAAAAACAACAAAAAAACAGTTTTTTGTACTGAATGTTTGATTTGTTACCCTGGGAGTTATTTGTGTTTACTTGTTGTATGTACAGTAGGAAGTGACTCTGTAACAGACCGGTTTTAACTTAAGTGATTTTTTTATGTTTTTTTTTTTACATCAGAGGTTTTTTGTATTAAAACTTGCCTGCGTAAACCAGCCAGTTTGCCTCGAGAGTTTCTTGACCTCATGCTGCATTCCAGGAAACTCGGAACTGGGAAAATTTCCAACCTCCCAACAAAAAAAAACTACCCTACTTGTGAACTCGGAGAAAAAATATGTAGCCCGACTTCACGAGTAGCAGCTGAATTACGTCACAAAACAATGTCAGCGCCGTCGCAGTCGAAAGTTTCAACTGGAAAACATCCCAGTTCCGACCGGTCTCGAACGCGGCATCAGAATGTACAACTGCAAAATGGTAACAAGTAATGATTGTGCAGACCGTGTACAGTGGAGTCTCAGCTTGACGTCTTCATGGGTCCACTTGTCCACTGATAGGGCCTCACATTGGCTCGGGTCTAAATTTATTGTAAATGCGTGTATGTTGGATTCAGTTAGGGTTTCAACTGGAACTAGTGTATCTTCATTTCATTCATTTTACGGTCATCTAAAATATACAGAACCCCAAAAATAATGAAAGATGTCCACAAAAGATACTATATGGAGCACACGATAATGTTCTTGAGTTAATATCTTCTTTACACAATATGTTGTTAAATGATATGTCTCAAATTGTTTTATATACAGTCTCAAATCTTCTCCTATCCATCTGTGCTTAATCTTAGTCAGTGGAGGAAGAAGTACTCAGTGTAACGTAAAAGTAGTAATACCAGTAGAAATATTCTGTTACAAGTAAAAGTCATGCATTCAGAATTTTCCTTACTTACTAAAAGTACAAATGTATTCATAATCAAAATAAAGTATCAAAAATAAAAGTACTCATTAGGCAGAATATTCTATTTTATAATCATGTATATTATTAAATTACAATTATTGGTGTGTAAGCATCACTTTAATGTTGCAGCTGGTAAAAGTGGAGCTAATTTTAATTATTTATATATTGCCAGGAAGAATAATCTATAATCATAAATCATAATTTATTAGTTGATTATATTTTGTATTAATAATCTTTATCTGCAAAGTAGCAGTATTAAAGCTTTCAAATCAATGTACTGAAGTAAAAAGTACAAGATTTCCCTGGAGTAAGAAATATAAAGTACTTGTAGTAAATGTACCTTTTTAATGTTAAAGTAAAATAAGATCTACAAAGTGATCAAAATTAATTACAAATACAAATTAAAAAATACTTGTTTGCGTAAGTATTTGCTCCCTCTTAGATGTTTCAGGTCCTAAAGAGTAATTTTTCATAGTTTGTTTGTATGAATCAGAGTCATTGTTATTTAATGCTGTTTTCTGGGGCTCAGAGTCTACCTGAGGGTCTACCTAAAGACCTTCATGGTACCATGAGGGTGTTGCAGTCTTGTCTGCTTTGAACACCAAACTGGTATTATAAGTACTACGGATGTGTCTGCAAACACCTGAAGCAAACATGGGGTCTTCAGAAGTAAAAAAACAGGTCAGTCAAGATTCAAGCACTTACAGATAGAGATATCTGGCCACAGATAAAGATGATTTTTATTAATGATTTGGTGATTTTCTCAATCGATTAGATTTTTTTTTTTAAAGATACTTTTTAGGGGGACAGTGAAGGAGAGGAGAGATAGAGAAGGGATGACATGCAGTAAAGACTCCCAGGTGAGATACCAGGGTGTCCTCATTGATCCAACTGTTTTACTAATAAAATAACATGTGCATTGCAATATCAAACAGTACTAAACAACAGTTATCACACAGGACTAAAATAACAAGTATTACAGTATAAGTACATTTGAGGAGTCAGAAACATTTTGGCATTTTTGTTTAGAAAATGATTTGAATGATTATCAAAAACGTTGTAGATGAATTTACTGTAAAACCACTAATTATTTCAGCTCTATTGATCGAAGCCATTATTTACACCAGCAACCACTTTTGCCAGTGTTTTTGAAATTTTAGAAAGAACTATTGTCTGAACTGTTTCTCTTTGCTGTGTTAATTTGTTGTCAAAAACTCACTGCTTCCTTCATCTGTTTCACAGTAACAGGTGTTTCAGAGAAGAATCGAGCCTGAAGGTGAGCACTTCTTCTTCTTAATAGTGAATTCAGCCTGATCCCAGATTTCTAACTGAAAGGATGGACAAAACATTATAATTAAGACCCATGTTGTAATAACCCGCAATTACCCTTTAACAAGTCTTTAAACCCTTCACCACGTTATTTAGAGTAAGGAACCTTATTCTAACCCCGTCCTTCTTCTGTGGCGGGGATGTTCAAATCCTTTTGAAACATTCTTCTCAAAAAAAGCTATACAAAACACCCCAAAATATATAAAAAACATCCATGAAAACCTGTGATGCAGGTTATAGACAACTATCCTGCTGTCAAACAGTGCTATACTACTTTTAATATATGCTTACCAAAGTGTGCAGCTCCACGCACACATATATCTATCTATCTATCTCTATCTCTATCTCTATCTCTCTCTCTCTCTCTCTCTCTAGATATATCTAGATATATCTAGATAGAGAGAGAGATATATATATATATCTAGATATATCTAGATATATCTAGAGATATATAGATATATCTAGATATATCTATATAGATATATATCTATATAGATATATCTATATAGATATAGATAGATAGATATAGATATAGATAGATAGATATAGATATAGATAGATAGATATAGAGATAGAGAGAGAGAGAGAGATAGAGAGAGATAGATAGATAGAGAGAGAGATAGAGATATATAGATAGAGAGATATATCTATATCTCTCTATATATATCTCTATATATATCTATAGATATATATCTCTATATGTCTATATATCGATATATATCTATATATATCTCTATATATATCTATATATGTCTATATATCGATATAGATAGTATTAAACATCAGATTGGACTGTAATGAGCAAAAAAACTCAGATTTGTAATGACGTATGTTACGAACAGTCAGTGTGGCAGCTGTAAAGCTACTATTCATTAGACAAGTTATTCAAAGCAGAGTATTTTTATATCTTGTCTTAAAGAGACCGTCATTACTCTCAAGAGTGATGATGGTCTTGGTATTTCGTCCATCTGCAGTCTCCTCATTCTTCGCTCAGCTTCAACTTCATAAGACTTGTCATATCTTTCCTTATTTTTTTAATAACTGACGTACATTTTGAATTGCTTTTGGGTAAAACAAAGTAGATGTGTAAATATTAATTTGGAAAGCAGGTAGATTTATAAACCCACAAAGGTGGGATTAAATAAATTTTATTCTTCTTCCCACTCCTTTTCGAATATGTAAAAACAAATTGAATTGTGTTTAAAAATTCTTAGGCTGTAATCATTATTTTATTTATTATCATCATGTTATTTAATCATTTTGATTTGTTTTCATTACTATTTCTTGTCCGATGTTTCTGCTTTACACATTTTCAAAATAAACACTTTAAACTTCAATGGTTGAATAAATATAACATGCTGTTGGTGTCAGCTGGGGGAAAATTCAGGGGGTTGCTGAAATAAAATAAATCAAAACAAGTGCAGATGTAAAAAAAACAAAAAGGGGGCTTTAGTACACTTTACATTATTTATTACATTTGCAATAAAAAAAATACATTACAATAAAACCTGAAAAATTCACAACACAGAATCACAAACGGAAACACAGAGCTCCTCGTCCAGCAGGAAGCTGAAGACAAAAAAAGAAATGTTCATGATTTGATAAGTAGACTGCTCCTCTGCAGGAAGGATGCAGAAAAAAAATAAAATAAAGGACTGTTGTGCCTCCAAGAAGACCAAAAATAAGCTGGTAAAACTCAACACCTGTTTGTACAGTGTCATTTTTATGGAAAGTGCATTAAAAACAGAATTATAAAACACAATCTTCACATAAAATGTTGCTCACCCATATAAAAATCAGCTGGTACGAGAAAACATGTTTGTCTTACTTGGTACCCGGTGCAGGAAAGAGAAACTGTGAGCGGCGTTTTTTAAAGGACTTTTCATTGTATGAAGCGGTTGATGTGAAGTAGAACTGATAGAGCAGATTTAAAAAGAAAACACTGATGTGTTTGTAATGAAACAGTGAAAGTTAAGTCAAGTGCTCATGTTGAACCTGCAACTTGCAGTTTTCCTAGAAATTCAGATGTGACATGTTTCTAGATTTTAAAAAATAGATGTGTAATGTGATTTGCCTTCAGATTGAAGGCAAAGCAAAAGTTGGTTCCTGTTAATGCTGATGATGTCTGTACTGTTTAGCTCCCATCTCAATTGATGGCTATAGTAAACTTATCCCCCAATGTCAAAAATTACGGCTTTGCAGGAGACTGATTGTCTCCGTCTCCTGCAAAGCCGTCATTTTTACAAAAAATAAAGTTCACACAAACTTAATTTTACCTTTAACCACCATTTTTCTATCAGTAAGTTGAATTCAAAATGCTTCTCTGGTCTGGTGTCATGATTATTTATTCAACACAGCTCGGTCGTTTTGCGTTTTAAAAGAGCACTCCACCGATTTAGCGTCACACTGTAACATCAGTAAAAAAACAAACACATTATTCCTTGTCAAAGCCTATATTACCCACAATGCAACATTCTGCTGACGGAGATTCAGGTGTGTTATCCTAGTAACAACTAATGTAGCCTCGGGACACTTGCCTCATGCAGAGATGAGCAGCGGGCTACAGGTCACTTCTTTCTAATGCCACACGCCCAGATTTATTTAATCTCCAACCGATGCTGACTCAAGTGACATCGCTTGAGGAACTTTTATCACACTTCATGCTGCATCCTCCGGACATGTAAAAGGCTTTATACAACCTTTTTCACATATTGTAGCAGTTGTACTCCCCACGACTTGTAAACAGATTGTGTTCCTCTTTAATGAACAGTAGCGTCTTTATGAACTCCGCTGCTGAGCGCAAGGCTGACCCTTGCAGATTAAATATTCACATTTATATACATTCAAACAGTAGTAGATAAAAGGTGACAACTCGTCTCCAGCAGCCACGAATGAACAACAACATGACGCGTCCACACCAGCCAGACATTCGGGTTTAGAGTTAAAAAGATGTCCAATTTCTCGCCTAGCTGTGGTGCTGCTACCATTGGTGCATTGAGGCGAAACGGGTGCTTAGGATCGGTAATAATTGCATACAGTTAAAATGGAACACGTCAGTAGTTGCATTTAGATGCAGATTTGCTTCAGACAGCGTGAATTCACTGTTTGGACTCAACGGCGTTAGTTGTCGTGGCGCTTCAGTAGAGGATTCAGATCCGTCTCCAGCTCCCTCTGCTTCTGTAATAAACCCTGAAAACACACAAACATTGGGTTTGTACATCCAAACTTGTGAGGACTCAGTGAGTTTGTTTACATGCACATTAGTATCCTTTTTCTATACCTTTTCCAGTTTGACTTAAATGAGAGCTATTATGCTTTCCAACATTTTATGACTTATCTACAATGTTGGATTAGGGCTGGACGATATGGCCAAAAATGTTATGATAAAAAGTTTCATAACTTTCTATATCAATAATTACTGATAATTATTATTCTTTTAGTGTCCAGCCCTATGTTGGGTGTTCATTAAACATGGCAAAAGCTTCAAATAATGAGATAAAAGTATTTAAAAGAAATCCCTGTGAGCCAAAACCTCAGATTTCCTCCTGTTCTGAACGCTTTGTTTTCAACATCTTTTTCTACCAACGGCTCCTTTCTACGACATACGGAGCCAGACAGACCCGGTATTCCATATATGGTCATTTGCTCCGCGCGTCTGTCTGTACCGCTCAGCACAACAACCGCCTGGTAACATGCTTCAGGTCTTGGCCAATCAGAAGACAGTGGGCTTTGAGAGGAGGGGCCTTAAATAGACAGGAGCATCTACAGCTTGTTCCAGACAAAGGCTGAAATAAAGCCATATATGATGAAAATAATTTCTTTTCAACTTTGAATCATGCAAAGCTGCCATACAGGAGTCACAGAACTACAATTCTGTACTGGAAATGCAGTATAATAGGTCTCCTTTAAATGTAATCAATTAATCGTTTCAGCGGTTACATCCACGTAAGTATCATGTTTATGATCAGGTTTGAGGAGGATCATGGTCGTGTATGTGTAAACATATACTGGTTTCAGAAAGAACCCATCCAGCTGCATCATGGGAAATGTGGGGTCCAGTGCCTTTGGATCTTCGCCCATACTCACGACTAGAAGTGAGGCTCTGATCTCTCACGCTCTGCTGCTTCCAAATGACCATTGTTTATTAAATATGTCCTCCAATTTTATGAAAGAGTATAACCAAATTGGTGCCAGACTTAACCAGTAACCACAGTAACAACTGTGCTAACATTAGGTTACGCACTGCAAGTGGAACAGTCAAACCTCAAGATTAATACTACTGATAAATTGGTAATAATGGTTATTATCGATACTAGTTTTTCCAGTTAAGTGTATTTTTCTTTTCTATATCAAACAACTTTGAAAACTTAGTTTTATTATGAGTTTTGTTTGTGCCATACTGTTAAGATTTAGAGCTATAACTTATGTATAAATTATTTTCACTATCAAATAATCACTTCCTTTTATCAATAAGTAAATAAAATGTCAAAAGTAAAAATTGTCCCATCATGTTCTCAGGTCAAGTTTTGCTTGATGAATGATTTAACCAGTTAATCTATTAATAAATTTGTTGTCGATTGACTTTTTACTGTGTGCGTGCATGCGTGTGTGTGTGCGCGTGCTACCTGCCGTAGCTGGGCCAGGCCCCTCAGGATCTCCTGCTGTCGGTGTGTGTTACGAAGCAGCTCGGGGTGGAGGAGGGGATCTCGATGTGAAGGAGGAGACGCTGAGCTCTGAGGAGGAGCTTCTGACAGGGAAAAGGTATAGTTTGCTTAAAACACACAGAGCACACGTCACCAGTGAGAGACAGGTGCCATTTGTAGCTACTCTGTATTTACGCCATCTATAACATCCCTGTCCATCCTGAAAGATGAAATCCCTCTGTTGCAGAGTGACTAGGAGACATGATCCACAGTGTGGCAAATGACGAGGCTACTAGGTGTAAAAAGGCAGTGAAATCTGCATTTTTTGCATTTTCATGAATCTGGAACTCCTTTCTGGGATAATGTAGTCCAGATTTGATAAATCTACATATAGTGTTTTTTGATCTGCACCTGGTCCAATATGGTCTAGATGTAAAAGAAAAAGCTGTGGAATAGCACTTTTTTGCAGGTTTCACAGATCTGAAACTGTGTCTGAAAGAGGCACAGACAAAATACTAGGGATGCACCAAAATGAAAATTCTTAGCCAAAGCTAATGAAAAAATTTGAAGAAACACAAAGTACTTTCACATTTTTGCCATTTTTTTTTTTACCATTGCATAAAATAAATAGTCAAAATGTGCTTTTTACTCATGTGTCCATTTACTTTTAATGTAATATGTTTTATACTTTCTGAGAATATAATTCAATTAATATTATTTCCATACTGTATAGACACCTTATTTTGAAAACCGGACGTTGTCACATGTGTATCCTCCATACAATCTATGGTATCCTCACGCTAAATTCATCAAATCCGACCCAATATGATAAATGTATGTGGTTCTCGTATCGTGTAACATGAAGACTTCACAGCCTCTCTTCAGGTAGGACTCATTCTGCAACACTCTTTGTAAAGAGAGAAAATGACAGGATAAAGTCACTAACCTGCCTGTCAGCTCGCACTGGTCCGTGTCAGTGGATTTACCATAAAGGTTTGAATACGTGTGAACTCCAAATTTAGGTGCGGCTAGCTTAATCGCCTTCTCACAATCGAGTGACACAAACACTCGAAGCGGGTCAGCCTGTTTGTTGCCTTTTCCAAGAAGTCTGCCACAGATGGAGTGGATTTGCTAGGAGACAGTTCAGCAGAACAGTGTCTGCAAATGTTGATTTTTGCTTCTTTCTCGGACACTTTAAAATGCTTCCACACTGCTGACATGTCAGCGTAATTGTTTGGAAAATTTATTCGGTCTTTTGACGTATTTGGCCGAACACCGAAAGTGCTTTTTTTACCGCTATTTTCGGCCGATTAATTTCAGTGACAATGAGAATGAAAAAAAGACCATCAGTCTGAATACAAACCTAATACACTGTCACACAGACACTTTTTCAAGTCCTAAAACAGCCGTTTTCCTCAGGAATATAGAATTTGTGTCTGTAGGGCTACAACTAACAATTATTTTCATTATTGATAAATCTGCCAATTAGTTTTTTGTTTAATCCATTAGTCTATAAAATGTTAAAACATTTGTGGGGGGGCATTCGGTTTCTCAGAGGCCACATTAATGTTTTCTATTTGCTTATTTTGTCAAACCAACAGTCTAAAAGATTTATAATTTAGTGTCACATATGACAAAGAAAGCAATAAATCGTCAGATTTGAGAAGCTGATATTTGTGAATATTTAGGTTTTTTCCTTGAAAAATGACAATTCGTTTCAGCTTTACTACTGAGTTTTTCCAGCAGCATTGTTGTGTAAGTGAGATCGAGTTAAAATAAACTACAGCGTGCGTGTTTATTGTTAAGGAACATTTTATGTCAATCGACTAATCGATTTATAAATTAATCGTCGCAGCTCTATATGACTGTAAACTCATCCACTTTAACAGCTTTATTTGTGTTCTGTCTCTGGCAGAGGTAAAAAAAAACACTCACTCAATCCTTTACTTGAGTCAAAGTAGAACAGCACAAAGGAAACTTACTTAATATCAAGTACAACCCTGCATTATCGTTAAGATATAATATACAGCTCCCATCAGAGAGTTTAATTATTGTGTGTGTGTGTGTGTGTCTCTAACCTGTGTGCGTGTGAGGTGGGGGGGTATCAGCGGGCTCCAGTGGATCCAGGTTAAAGACTTCATCAGTCCTGACGTAAGGAATGAACTCCAGGACTGGGGGAGGAGGAGGGGAGGTTGGGGGCGGAGCCTGTTGACCCTGAACTCTGTGTCTGACAGCAGGGACGGGAGGAGAGCGCCCCCTGCAGGAGACAACAACAACGAGGCATCAAAACAAAGGAGTTCGCTCACTGAACATAAAACCACCTCACCGTCCATATAAACAGAACTGCTGACTGGACAGGTTTTTATTTACACAGTAATAATGTGTCACTTCTTCAAGAGTAGAATAGTTGAGCTAACTCTGGCTCATTTACAGTTATTTTACTGTTAATTAATGAGCCCTGTCCCTGTCAAACAAATGAAAAAAATGAAATGAAAATGACCTTCCACTGCTAACTGCTAACATTTCCTGGGGTTAAAACTGCTGGTTAGTGTGTTTATTAAAAATACAAATGTTTATAGGAAAGTTCTGTTTTCATAGCTTTTTTTTCTCCCCAGTTTGGTAGGCATTTGTTTATTGCCTGTTAACGCTCACGTGGCTCTACCACCTTGAACTTGCTGCTGGTAAAGACCTTTGAGACTTTGTGCACATTTATGAAATGGTGCTCGCTTGTGACACAAGATATATTTTAGAGAAAAGTGCACTCTAATTCGAGTTTTCATTGAAGTCAGTGGAGAAAGTTTTGATGGCAAAGACAGAACACATTTTGGCAATAGTTAATTTAACTGGTCTGTATATTTTTCATAATTATGTGAATTACATGTAAAGCAGGCACGTGTTATACTTACAGTGATGAAATTATAATTAATTGTGAAGCTAGTGTTGCACAGAATCTCTACCAGCCAGTGAACAGCAGGTCAGCTGAACAACAATGTGAAATTTGTCTACAGCTACTGTCAAGCAAACAATTCAAAGTTTCCGACGAATGATTTGGGTAACTGAGTCAAAACGGGGCAGTTATTTCAGAACTTTGTCTCAGTCTCCCAATAATTAATACCAAAAATGTTCTAGGAAATAATTAATTATGACTTTTCAGACCTATTAAATAAAGTTTTACAGACATTTTTTCTTATAAAAAGGTACAAAGTTAGTCATGGTTTTAGGTAAAAACTGGTCCTTGTTTGTTGTCTAATAAAGCAGACACGCAATTCCACTCCTGAACTTTGCTTACTTTGAAGATTTCAGCCTATTTCATTCGAGAGAAGCTTGACTGTAACGAGATTAACAAGACTGGCTATTTTCAGGAAGAGGCTCTTTCTCTGTCAGTTTTCTGGCTTTTTAAAGTGTTTTTTGGGCAGTCGGGAGTTTAAGTGTAAGACAACTGCAGGCAGAGCTGCTCACCTTTCAGTGTTGACGGCTGCAGAGCTGCTGTGTCCTCTGGAAATACTCTCCACCTGGAACAGTAACACGCATCCGAACACAGAAATAATCATCAGCCAGCAGAGGAAAAACTACTCAATGTTTGTTTCTTTTCAAAATTCAATGTGAAGGTAAAAAATAAAGCCTCCCACCTTCCTGGTGGGACTGGTTCTGGTCTGTGTGGGATTGGAGAGTTGAGGAGGCTCCTGGTGCTGAGGTGGAGGAGGAGGGGGGTCAGTCCTGGACAGACCGGTCCTCTCCTGCAGAGCGAGGAGCTCGGCCTGCCTCTTCAGTCGACTCTCCTGTCTGTCCCTCTGCAGGGGGGCCGGGTAACGCTCCGAGGCTGGAACGTACCGACGACTGGGCCTGGACGAACACAGGATCAGAGTAAATACTGACTTACTGAGTTAGGGCTGTGTGACTCTTATAGAGACAATATGGAGGCCGTGAGAGATTTTGAATTTCTACATTTAAACTTAAGAGATTTGAATAACTAGATTTGAACCCATTTTTGAAATAAAAGACTAATATGAATTAATTATGGCAACCTCTTAACTCCCCCCCCACTCTGGTCTGGCTAAATATTTTTGATCATTAGGGCTTGAGATGAATTTGTGCATAAAGGATAAGTTCACAATTTTTAAAACATCAGTCAGCTTAGTCTTAAATAAATAAAATCTTTGTTGAATTGTGATGAAGAGATAGTAACACAAAGAGATGTTTTGTAATTAAAAGACTAACTTTGGATGATACCCACTTGCCTTCTTTGTAAAATGACCACAATGAACAAGCCTTTTACTGTTGAAGCTGGTCGAGGTTATTCTTTTTATATTATTTTACTGAGTTTTACAATTTATTCTGTGTACTTTTGGGTAATTTATAACAATGCATCACATTTGAAAAGCTAATCATGTATTTTAAAACAAGAAATTCCCCATGCACAGCAACAAAAGTCAGGTGCTGGTAGGTCGCAGGTTTTGGCAGTGAAAAATCAAAAACAAGCCACCACACACTGAAATGACTTTACTGCATCTATTGTGAACAAAGAAAGACAAAAGGTAGCACCTACAGGTGATCTGTCCTAAGGTACTTAATTGTTTCTTGAAAGGGATGCGAGTGTCTAATAATAGTTCCTAGCTTCTTATTAGTCTTTTTATGGACAGGTGAAATGATGCTATTCTTGTGACTCGGGTATGTTGTTTTACATTTTTTATATTAATTGTATTTATGTATTATTTTGTAATATGTTGTTTTTATAAAAATGATAACACTAAGAAAGCGTGTAAAAGTAATAGGAAAAGATGGAAATTGGGATTACTTATTTGATTGATTTGACTGAACCTGTGAGTGCTTTTCTCTGTGTCACTGTGTGAACCTGAAAAAGCCATAGGCGAAACACGTTCACAATAAATATAGGAAAGTAATTTCAGTGTGCGGTGGCTTGTTTTTGATTTTTCATAATCATATTTGTTTGTAAAATGTTAATGTGCTAAGTAACCCTAGCCTCTGAACTGTAGTGGAATAGAAGCATAAAGTAGCATAAATGGAAATATGTAAGTAGAGCAAAAGTACCTCAAATTTGTAGTTGAGTAAGTGAACTCAGCTTTCCACCACTATCTACTGATACATACTGTATATTACACGTTCACAGTACTAGTGCCAGTAAATCTGTTTTGGAAGGCATCATGTAAAATATGTTGTCACTTAACCAAATACTTAATAAACAGGGTTTTTTCCTGCCCGTCTACTTCTTCTACTTCAAACTTCAGTCTAGTAGGTGCTGGTAAAGCACCTGCACGTTGCCTTTTTTAATAAACACAAAGAAGAACAAAACTTGTGTGACTTGTTATTTTCGAGAACATAGCTGTAATAAGACCAGACCATTATTTCAAAAGGAGGATTTTGTCTGTCCAAATATAGAACAGGTGACTTCACAGTAAAGCCTGACCAATAGTTCGGTTGCCAACATTAATCGGCTGAAATAAGCCAATGGCAGATAAATCTGTGTTTAACAGCCAATAAATGACAATAAGTGTTGCCACACCACAAAACACAGCTATCAACTGTACTTTTTTTTTTTTTTAAACTGCATTATGTCATGTTATCTTGGTCTCATAACTATCCATAACAAATGTTAGGGCTATTCTTTGTTTATGCTATGCATTTCTGAAAAGAGATGAAATAAAAAAATTGTCCAGTATATTGGAATATCAGGTTTTAAAAAATATCAAAATGTGCATCAGTCTTAGAAATCCCAAATCGATCGGGCTCTACTACACAGTGATTATCTAAACCTGAGACATTTATGTTTTTTTTTTTTTTTTTTTTTTTAAACCTGTCCTGCCCAGCAGCCTGGTATAGAGTATAATGACCTGGATACCATATTGTGCCAGACAGATTTTACTTTAACAAGAGAGTATTAAAATACTCCTTTGTCTGTTTTATTATTTATTTAATTATGTATTGATTTGTCACCGGGCCGGACAGGGGGGCAGACACGGGGATGGGGGGGGCACAAACAGACAGCACAGAGAAAGGACAACACCTGCAAGAGAAGGGGGAAAGGGGGATGGAGGGTGGGGACAACAGGGAAAAGCTGTGGGAAACACCAATTGCAGAAAGCAACGAAACCTGCAAGAGAACAGAGAGGGGGGCTTGGGGAGGAGAAAAACAACAACAAACAAACACAAACAAAAAAAACAATAAAAATAATAATAGTAATAATAGTAAAAGAAAACCAGCCGAACAGCAGCAATAAACAGCTGACATATTAATGACATATTAAGACAACTAAGAGAACAATGAAAACAAGAAACAGTCACACACACTAAATAAGCAACACAACACAGCCACGAGAGCTGGAATAATAATTAATTTAAATAAGTAACTGAAAGAAAGGCATCAGGAATAATTCTACCAGGGACAACCTAAGTTTGTTTGTGTCTGTGTGGGTGAATGTGTCTGTATGTGTGTGTGTGTACATGTGTGTGCGCATAAGCCTGTTAAAGAATGTAGTTGTTAGAGAGAGTGGGACGCCACGACTGTAAAAGGCAGGCAAGAACCCCAGTAGCCAATAGGGGTGGAAGAAAGAAAAAGAATAAATCAAATCAAAAAAAAAACAAAGACTCCCAGATGCACCGCGATGCAAACGCAGAAGACCCCGACCCAAATGCCAGTTGACAACGTAATGCCGACGGAACGCAAAAGAGGAAGAGCAGCGCCCGGACCGACCGCGTCGCAGACACAACATAGACCAGTGGCCTCCCCCATCCAGCACCCCACCGCCGCGCAGCAAACAACCACAATGCCCAAATGCCACGCAGTCATCAACACCAATGCACAAGTGACGAGCCCAACGCGCACACTGCGCGAGCACGGCGACACCCATGCCCAGCAGCCCCCCGCGAATCCCGCGTGCGAGGTCGGGCAAATGAGAGAGAGCAAACGGAACAACACGACAGCGAAAGCCAGCGGAGAGAGACACCAGCAGCAAGTCCCAGCCCGGCAGCAAACGCGCCGCACAGGTCACCGTGCACCCGCCAATAAAAGTCCACCGTCCCCCCAACCGCCGGAAAAAACTAAGGCCGCCGGCGCCAGCCGACATCCCCCATGCCCAGCGCGCCCCCCGGCCGCCATGCAACACCAGCCAAACCAGCAACGAGGCAAAATCAACTAGCTCAGCTGCATGCCACCAACAACCCACCCATCCATCAAGGGCCGAGAACTCCAGGCACAAACCCAGAACAAACCGGAGCACAGCCCTGCCCCGCACCCACACTGCACATCCCGAAAACTAACTATATACCTCAGTATCCAGAGGGGTCCAACAACTGGCCGACAGAGAAATGGGCAAGCACGGATCCGAGGCCAACGAAGCAAAACAGGAACGCAAACAGGTCCCTCCAAGCCAATGAGGAGATGCCTCCCCCGGACTCCAACGCACAAACTAAACGCCCAGCAGCCCCACAATCCCACCGCAGACCCCCACCCCCAGAAGCCAGGACACCCTGCGACCCCCCAAAGCGCAAAGGACCCCAGACCGCATGTCCAGGGGGAAGCTGTACCCCGCCCCAAGGAAGAACAGCAGAAAGCCGTGCCGGGAAGCTCGCTACCGCCAGGGAGCGATAACGCGGGAGAACCAGGCCAACGGTCCCCCAGCCCAGCCAGAGGCATCCCTCCCTACAGTGCAGCCAGTGACAGCAGCCCCCGATCTCATCCCCGGACAGGGGCCCAGCCCTCCCCAGTCAAGCACCCCCAAGGAGGAGCACCAAAACCTACCCCGACAGCACCGGTCATGCGCCCCAGAGACTCCCGAATGCCCCCACCGTGAGAGAGCTGGCAGGGGGAAGCAGCGGGAGCCTCACCTCTGCCGAAGAGGGCCCAGGCGAGGAGAGGAGACAACGGGCCCCCAGGCCCAGGGACACACCACCCGCCCAGAAATGAGCAAAGGCCACAAGCCCGAGTCCGCAGAACCCTAGGCCAAGGGCGGGCCCCCACGCCAGGGGAGCCCCGACCCCCCCCAGCCCACCCCAGATCAGGCAAGGCCGCCACCAACCCCACAGCATCCCCAACGCCCGGGGCTCCAGGGGTAGGACACGAGGCCAATGAGACATTTATTCAGTCCCGTCCCCCACCCCCCTAAGCAGGAGGACGCCAGGTCCCTCCAGCCCAGGGCTTATAGCAAGAGCCCCTCTAGCACCGGTAGCACCCCAGAGTCAGTGACAACCCCGCCCATCCCCAGGACGGGCCCAGGGGGGCCCAGCCCCCCCCAGCGCGCAGACCCGCCCCAGACCCAGAGGCTCCAAAGCCCCGTGCCCCAGACCCCCACACACTCCAGAGGCAGGTCAGTGCAGCCCCAACCCAAAGTCCAACAATCCCCCGTCCTCGCCGGGGCCCCTCCGGCAGCCCCACTGCTAACCCCTCACCTCACCGCTCCCCCACAATCAGCAGTACTCCGAGCACCACCAGCCCCCAAGGGAGCAGGTCCGGGGCAGCAAGGACACCACCCAAGGACAGAACGGCCCAACAGCCCAGATCCGAAGGTCGGCCCACACCCAGGAGGCAATGCCACTCAGGCCAGGTCAGGCCAGAAGACCCCCACCCCCGCTCCCTTCCCTCCCTAGCAGCGAAGCATCCCACACACAAACCCCCACCGTCCCCAAAGAAAAGAGACAGCAATCACCCCGCGACAGCAGCAACAGCCCCTCGGCCCTAGGGAGTCAGGAGATGCAAATAGCCCCTAGGACTCAACACGACCACACTCCAGAGGGCCGCGACGCGACTGCAAGCAACCATCGACACACCCCAAAGCACAATCCCTCCATACACAGGATCCCGGCACAACCACCAAGCATCCAGTCCGGGCACTAAAATCCAGAGGAGACACCCCCAACCAGCTCAAAAAGGACCAGCCCGCACCCCCAACCCACCCCGTCAACCCCTTCTTCCCGGTCCCCCACCCCTCCAACAACCAGTCGCCAGACCCCTCAGAGAACCGAAATGCAATTATCAGGATGCACAGCATGCACACAGGACAGAGCCGCACACCAGCCCAGTCCCGGCCCGCACCCGATGCCCTCAACCCCCGACAAGCACGCAAGCCAATAATGACCTACAGATGAGCCAATCAACACTACCCCGCTACCAATCTAACTAGCGGCACACAACAGCCAAGTAATGCGCTGCGCAGGAGAGATGCCAGCCGGCGCAAACCGCCCCATCCCCCCCGACATTTATGTTTCTACCTCTGTGTGTTCCACTCAGGTCTCCTCTTGTCTCTCTTGCTCCTCTCTCTCCTGGCAAACGCATCATACGGGTCTCCTCCTCCTCCTGGCACAAAGATGTTCTCCTTGCCCGTTCTCCCCGCTCTGTTCCTGCTGTTTGGAGGAGCAGCAGACAGACAAGGAGGAGGCTGGTACTGTGCAGAGACGTGAGGAGTCTGAACTCGGTCGGCCTTGAGCTGGAGGGAGGGAGCTTCTTCTACACAAACACACAGAAGATAAGCAAAGATTTTCAACACATCCACATTAAGCCATGAAATATTAAACTGCTTCGCTTTTTGAGACACTAAGCTGAAGTTTGTCTCACACAAGAGTTCAGAAATCTTCATGTTGTCTACTTCATGTTGTCCGACAACAGAATGAGTATTAAAAATGTAAATAAGCCAATACCAATTCCCACAGCGTCAGTAGTACTTGTAGTATTAGCAGTAACAGTAGTAGTAGCAGTGGTAGCTGTAGTAGTAATAGTTGCGTTACCTGTTTGTACAGCAGTGTCTTTGTACAGGGAGGCTGAACTGCTGACCACCTCCTCTTCTGAACACTCGTCATGTCTGGAAACTGCTGAACACACAGAGGAGCGCATATTACAGACAACCTGCTTGTTTTTAAGATTGAATGATTATTTGTTGGTTTATTAATAGTGTTTTTTCTTTATTGATCCTAAACATAAAATTACTTCTACATACTACTGACCTATGTCTCACACACGTTTGTTTCATTTATTTATTTTATTTTTAATTAAAAAAAAATTTATGTTTTGTATATTTTATTTATTTGATGAACCATATGAATTGAATTCATAGCACACATGCTTACTGTTTTATTTTATTTATTTATTTTTAAATATTTTTTATTTTATTTAACACAAACACACACACACTTTTACTGTTATTGTAATTAATTGTTCTTTTGTATTATATTTTAAGCTTTGGCAATACTGTTGTTTGACAATTCAGAATCAGAAAGAGCTTTACTGCCAAGTTTACACATACAAGGAATTTGCTTTGGTGATAAGGTGCTACATGTAGACAAACATTCAGTTGACATAAATAAATGGAATAGTACAAAAATTACTTAAAGTATCAAAAGTAAATGTACTGAAGTAGGATTTTAAAGGCAGTAAATTTTACTTGTAAGGGAGTATTTATACATTATTGCACTGGTACTTTGGACCATACTAAGCGGTAAGTTTTTTGGGGGGTCATTACTTGATAGTACAATTGTTTGAGTCTGTATTGGAGTGACACTGTAGGAGTTTTGCTCACCACTCGGCTCCAGTGTCTTCAGATGTCTTTGGTCGTCGACTTTCTTTGGCTGCTCTTCCGGATGGCTCGGCTGCAACACGCACACGCACACAGATGTCAAACACTGATACAGCTACAGCAAAATTAGATTTAGCCTCTGTGTGTGTGTTGTGTCGTGACCTTCTGCTTCTCCCTCTGAGTGTCCAGCTTATATCGTCTCTCCAGCATCTCTCTCTCCAGCGCCACCCTCCTCTCTTCCTCCTCCTCCTCCTCTCTCCTACTCGCCTCCTCTCGATCCCTCTGACGCCGACGCTCCTCCACCTGGGCCTCGATCGCTCGCTTGAGGAGGAGACAGGAGGAGGAGAGATAGTAAGTGAGTGTACTTCTCCACCTCGCTGTGTTCCTCGCCCCTCTCCACCTCCTCCTACCTGCTGCTCCAGCTGTTTGAGCCTCCTCCTCTCTCTCTCTTCTATCTGGGCGGGATCCAGCAGGGCGGTCATGGTCCTCAGATAGCTGAATGAAACACAGAACAAAGAACACTAAACTCGGATTCACTGCCCACATCTTCAATGTATTAGGCAACTCAGAAACAGAATGTCAAGTGTTGTGCTCACTGAAAGTTTATTATTACTTTCAAATACACTATAACTCTTTTAAACGTGTGTCTTGGTATGTTATTTCTGTAACACTGATCAATCATTTGTAAATTATTTTTTCCCCCCCAGAGCTGTTTATACATTTATCGGTCCACTTGTTCCTCCTTCCTTCTCGTCTTTCACCCCTCCACCATACCTGGCTCTGGCCGGGTATCCGCTCGTTGTGTCCACGCTGGTTCCCCCAACACTCTCTGCTCCACAGCTGCTCATGGCCTCCCAGACCAGGGACAAGCTGGACGATGGCTCCCACTCCCCTCGCTCAGAGCCATTAGATGGGGCTGGAGGTGGAGCTGATGGTGTGACAGTCTGGACAGGAGGCCTTCTCTGCAGTGAGTCAAAGTGTATGGCCCAGAGCTCGTGGTCCTCAGTCTGCAGAGACACGTTCAAAAGAGAAAGTCAACAGAAAAAAAACTCTGCGCCTGCCTCTCCTGCACCTGCCTCTGGTCTCTAGTGTACCTGGCTCCTGTCTCTACTGCATCTCTGCTGTACCTGGCTCTGCAGCAGCTTCTCTCGTCTCCTGCGTTCAGTCGCCTCCTCTCTCTGTCGGTCCAGCTCCTCCAGCCACCGTCTCCTCTGCTCCTCTTTCCTCTCGACACTCAGCACCTCCTCCATCGGAGTGACCTCCTGTAGAGACAACACAGCCTCTTAATGTTTGTTTTTTGTTGAGACAGTTAGATGTGTTCATTCAACACCACCTTTTATGTTAAAGCACTTTGTGTAAGATTATAGACACAAAATACAAACTTTAGTCAAATTCCATGAAAAGGCAAAAGCCAACAATGTGTTTGTCATCTCAATACTTGTTTTACTTACACATTTGTTCCTGCAGAAGATGTAAATCAGTAATTTCCTAAAACAGCTGGTCACTGTAGTTTTTAAACAAACATTACTCAAACTTGCACAGCCCAGATTCATGGCATACTGTGGAGTTCATGGTGGAAACACTCTGGTTTATGGCCCAAAAGGACCTCCTCTCACTTCTTTGCAATAAAACTATCACACTGACATTAAACAGAATGGAGAAACTACCCATTCCCAAGAAAGACTACCTTTTAGCACGTCAAAGGATATTTAAAACAGATACCTAGTGGAAATAACACCAGGCCAAATGGTAAAATTAATCATCCCCACAGGATGAAATGAGTTTCATGTCACAAAAGGGAGAGCAGAGAGTTACCTTTTCCAAAGAAGGACCATTCAGTCCGAATGAAATGATTCGCTGGCCTACCTTCCAGTCCAACTATCTACCTGCACACACTCTGTCCGTGCCCTGATTGTGCATGAAAATGTGTTTTGGGGGGTGGTTTTAAAGTGGTAATTATCACTACACACAGTACTTGTTAGTGGGATCAATTCATTGTTGGTTTGGGTATTTTCATTGGATTTGTAG
The DNA here is from genome assembly GCF_014851395.1 of Micropterus salmoides. Classification (NCBI taxonomy): domain Eukaryota; kingdom Metazoa; phylum Chordata; class Actinopteri; order Centrarchiformes; family Centrarchidae; genus Micropterus; species Micropterus salmoides. The sequence continues at coordinate 9,343,838 of NW_024043372.1, forward strand.
ACATGAAGAAACATATCAAAAACATAACATCACCAGAGCTATCTCTTAAAATAGCAGTGTTCTGTTGTGCTGCTTGTTACATGAGCCACGTGTGTGCAAACTGTTTATCAGCAAATTTTAGGTGTGATATTACCGTACAGATGATTTTACAGAAACTAAAAAAAACAGCCTGCATCTACTCATCTGTGTGTGTGTGTCAGTGCCTTTACATGCACTTTGTTAACCTGGTTATTGTCAGCGTTCGGCAATAACCTGATTTCTTAAATGTCATGTAAATGTGAAACCTTGTTCTAGTTTATGAGGTACTGACTTGATCAGCTTTGTGTTCACCTTGATGGAGAATCAAACAAAAGCTGCAGAGCAAAGACATTTACTCCACAGTTCAGATTTACCCCGAATCTGAGGCTGGATCTGATGGCTGCAGGCTGTTCTCTGTGGCTGACGGAGCTCTGAACTGATAACACACTTTCTGTGTCCTCCTCAGCCTGAAACACAAACACACCCAATCAACAAAGATTATGACATATTTTATGAAAATGTGTTAGCGTTGGATCAAATCTGATGAAAAGTCAGCCTGGTCTTCTCGAGTTGACCCGAGTTTGTAATACTTCAATATTGTTTCTCCCACATAAACAGCCTGCTGGGCCTCGATGCAAATGCATTTCTTTGTTTTTGTTTAATTAAGGTGACAGCAAGAATATAATCTCTCTGAACAAAAATATCAGCGCCATAGTTCAGTATGAGGAAAAGATTGCTAAACAAAGTCATCTTGGTCCCACAATTCAGTTAAAGTTTATATTGCGCAAATTCATAACAGAAGTTATTTCATTGCCCTTTTCATATAGAGCAGGTCCAGACCGTACTCTTTGTAATATTATTTATAAAGACCCAACTATTACCACCATGAGCAATTACTTACAGTCACAGTGTCAAAAACAACCAACTTAGTGATTCTCTAGATCAAAAAGGTTAATTATCTGCTGTACCTGGAGTCTGCCAGGAGCCGAATGCTGCTGCTGCTGCTTCAGTGCCACTTGTTCATCTAACACACACACACACACACACACACACAAAACACACAAGCAAAAACTAGTTCCATTTGTCAGAATTACTTTATTATAGTGCTGCACCCAACCATTATTTCTGTCATCAATTGTATCATTTTTGATTAATGATTTAGTTGTGTCACAAACGACTGCAGTGAGCTTATATATCTGTAGCTGATATTGCTCAACCACCCTGACTAATTCCGACTCCTTCCCACCAGAGAAAATGGGGATGTTGGATTATACATTTATAACAAAAATTGTGTTGAGGTTAATGTATGGATGAATTATGGAGTATGGATTATCTTTATGCATGAAGGTTTGGAGACTTTTAAAAGCATTAACTCTAACACAATAGTTGCTGTATTTAAAGCCCCTGAAATACTGATCTCTCTTTAACATTACATAATGACTAGTGACTAAATAAGTAAAAGCAAGTTCAAAAGAGCATCTTTACGTGTTATTTATTTTCATAAACTCAAGTCTTCTTTATCAGGATTGTGAGTTTTAATCAGCTTTATTGACAGTAACCAAACAACCCACCAACTGTTATCAGGTTCTGATTCAAATGTTGGCCAACCAACTTGACCAACTTTTTGATCCATCATTTGGTTGGTTGGCGCTGAGCAGGTAGCTTACAGTGGAGTTAAGAGAGTTTGTTTTTTTAAACACTGAGACTGAACTAAACAGTAAATGTGTTCTAAAAGCAAAACTATGAGCTGCAAGAGGCTAAAACACTTTGTAAAGATTATTCTCTGTGGCTTTGTCACTAACATGAATATAAATACGCATTACTGGAGTTTTAGTATACCTAGTTCTCTCCTCCACTGAGTCTTCTTGGCATCGAGCGCCGCTCTGCTGTCTGACTGTCGCTCCTCAAGCCAGCTGAACAGACATCCAGACGACCTAAACAACAGCAGCAACACTCTGCTTTAAAAAACTTTTAGAAATACAGATTTCTAAAAATGCATCAGCACAGCATACTATGGAAGCGTAACGGACCTGATCTGCACTTATATGCTACATGTCATCTTGAACAGTAGAACCATATGGGTAATTTATAAAACTAGATATCTCCTAACCAGAAAACTGTTGGAATAGTGTAATTGTTAGTTGGCTGAAGAGAAAACTAAACTTATTTTGTCCTCTTACAGTTCTTCTGAAGGCCAGAACCCCAATGAAACAGTGAAGGGGTTATCTATAATCTGTAAATCATACTGAGCACAAAACACTTTGTGTGTGTTTATAACACAGTGAAGTTCTAGGCTCAAAGAACTCTTGTACAAATGACCGTTCATGTGAGCTGCTCACCTGTTGTCTTTATCCAGATAAGTTCCAGTTTTTCCTCCTTCTCCCTTCTTAATTTCCTCCCCTCCTCCTCTGTCTTCCTCCTTTCTCTTTTCTCCTCCTCCTTCATTCATTGAGGAGTCAGATTTTGATGTATTTCCTAACGGAGAAAAGACATGAAGTTGTACATTATATTGACATGGTCAGAAAGTCCAGCCCATTATCTCAGTTCAACTCTGTGCTGTAGTCCTTGTCTTGGCAGACTGCCACTATCACTATTAATAATACCATCACTACAACTACCCTGGGTCCTGTGGTCCTCTGGTAGGTGTTGGCCATTGCTGGAGGTCTGCACAGTGTTGAGGATCTTCTGTAGCTGCTCACTGGTCAGACACACCTCCTTCAGTCCTGGGTCCCCAATGGCCAGCGTGTCCTTTGGTCCCACCTTTCTACCAGCTTGGGTCCCACTATTCTGAGGCTGTCCAGTTTTCCCATTGGCTCTCAGGGAGCCAACACTAGCGTTGTGTTTGTGTCTGTCTGACTTCACCTTGAGCACACACACACACACACACAGCAGTTAAATGTGCTGTCAGAGGATGAAAGGTCAAGAGTAAAGCAAATAATTGAGACGCGGCAAGACACTTACCTTGGCCCCATTTGCACAGCCGCTACCCCCTTTGTGATGCTCATGTGTCTTCAGTGACGTCAAAGTGGTGCTCCTTCCCCCAGAGGTGGTGGTGGCGTTGGAAGTGAAAGAGACAGCTGCTCCTTCTGCCTTGCTCTTGCTTTCTCTGTGCCTCTCTGCCAGCTGCCGGGCTGGACGCTCCTCTCCCTGCACCTCCTCCACACAGGACGGCTGCCGGGAGCTCAGGATGTTAGCCGCTCTGGGCCTGTAGGACAGCTGCTGGATAAAGTTAGATCAAATCAAACAAAACTATAAAATACCATAATAATAACCTGTGCTATATACTGCAAATGTATGTCGACACCCATGTGTGCTTATATGTTGAAATGTAACGGACAAGCTGTAAGAATCATTCCTACCTTTGCTGGATTCTTGTCAATCGCTGCAGTGGAAGAAAGACACGAATATTACACCACATAGACTAAAAGATGACAATGCAAAAAACACGTAATGGGCAACTTCGGATTTTTTTCCGACCTGGACCTTATTTTCCCTTTTTTTGTGTTAATGTGACTAAGTGGGACAACATTTTATGAAACTGGTCCAGTATTGAGCGCACTGCAGTCAGCAGCAGCACAATAGGGCTACAACTTAATCCTTGCAGGCAACTGCAACCCACCAAAGTATGTCCACTAAAGTGCTTGTTTTTGCCACTGACATGCTCAGATTGTCATTACAAGTGCCTGACTGTGGAAAGGATCCCTACAGAGACAGACCTTTTTTTTTTTTAAAAAAACGTAACAATCATTTTCTGTAACCAGAAACAATTACTTCATCTGATACCAATACTGAAGTCTGAATGTGCATACCAACCATTTAAATGACTCAAATGTTGACATTTTACATTTATTAACAGTTTTACAGTGCTTTTTAATGACATGCATGGATATAAGGGATGAATGTTATCAAAAGGAAATGGAAACTACTGTATTACTTATTAATTTAAAAAAGAAAACACACAATCCTAATTAAATAAAAGCTATTTTTCCAGTAGCAGTAGGTATCTTACATAATAGAAATGTGTTTGAAACAATTAGCAAAAATAAACTAATCATATTTAATAGTAGGAACCTAATGAGAAAAGAAAAGTGTGTGTGAATTTCCCCTGGAAACTACAGAAAATAGGAGCCAAAATGTCTCACCATGAGTGAGTAAAATCAACTTGGGTTTTCCATTTTCAAGTTCAAACAGCAGGCCGTCTCTGTTCACAAAAAGGGAAAATATCAGAGCAAACAACAGAAACACAATAACATAAAAGCAGTAAGCAGACTCAAAACCACTTCTTTTTATGTTTTCCATTATGTCATTGTGTTTTTTTAAAATTGCGTTTATGTTTTAATGCTCTCTTGCGGCATTTGCTCTTGTGGGACAATGATGAGCTAAACTGTACTGACAGGTTTGTTAGTTAGTGCTGTATTAGTTCTGAACCCAGCGGCAAGAGGCCGTCCTGTTTCTGGAGGGTCACAGCATTAAATCTAGAATATTTATTCACTGAAGACGTTTCAGTCTGTTTGACCTACATCAGGTATATGAGCAAAAAGTTGCAAATGAATAAATATAATATTAGTGTGTGGAAGTTTTGTCATTTTTATTCAAATCATGTATTTCTTTCCTTCGTAGCACTGGTCATATATCCAAGAGTGCAGAGACTTTTAGATTCTTTCAACAGCCAACTTCAACAGGAAAATCACACACTCATCTCATGTGCGTGCTTCTCAGGCATTTGGGCACAAAGACGCATATTTGCCTGCCCCTGTACTTAATTACCAAATTGCTGGTTGCTTGAAAGACTGTAGACTATTTGACTATGTAGTCTTTGTGACACTGAGATACTGAGACTGAACAGCACATTGAGACAGAGCAGTACACACTGTATGATGTTGCCAGGTGACAAAAGTGTCACAGCAAAACTCACAATGAGCAAACACAGACAACATTTCACAATGTTACGGATTTACATTCATTACTCTGCTTTCTTGCATGGCTGACATGATCTAGTTTAGATTGGAGAAAATGTTGTTTTACAGAGGAGCAATAGAAAGAATCCTGATTGAAAACATCACAAACTGGCATGGGACGTGCACAGCCCAGGACAGGAGGGCTCTGCAGTTGGGGATTAAAACTGCTCATAAGATCATTGGTACACAACTCCTGAGCATCAGTGATATCGGTGAGGTGCCTACGCACAGACAAAAGGATATTAAAGGACAGTACCTGCCCCAGTCACAGCCTGTTCACCCTGCTGCCTTCTGGAAAGAGATTCCCCCAAGCTATCAGACTCTTAAACTCAAATTCATCCTCAGCACCACTCCACTGAATATACTTTACTTCTGTTTCCCATTTTTAGAATTGCTTTTATATTAATGTATATTGTCTGCTACATAGCAGAAGCACAAACTTAATTTCACGTTACAACCTGTTGTAATGTGACAAATAAATCTACCTTGTACCTTTGATGAAGAACAGGAAGTTCAAATCACACCTGTAACTCATTAGTGGCATGTCTAATGCCACTTAAGTGTCTGTATTTGACGTTTTACCTCAACACCCTGACGAAACGAAACATTTTGCCCAGAAGGCCGTGCAGACAATATACATGGTTTTTTTTTTTTTTACTTCTTTCTTGTTTGCAGGAACCCTAGTTAGAATAATGTTTACAGTACATAAATGTTTGACTGATTTTTCCCCTCATCTCTTGTCGATATATCACAACGAACAGCAAAAACAAAGTTATTTTTATTATCTGCACGTACAATCAATAATGTTGTGTGTTTTACGGAGTCTTTTTTTTGTTCACAGTTTATGTTGCAAGATATAAAATCATGTCACTGCGACACATTCTGTCCTTATGTTGGCCTAGCTAGCTAACACTGGTGATTTGAACAGACTCACCCGAGATTCATGTCGACAGAAAATATTTACCGAGACTGCAACACGTTAACCGACGACCTTTTTAAAACTGTTTTGTTGTTAGTAAATAAGTTAAAATTCAATAAAATCGCTTCTCTCCACGGTCCAGGACTCGCCGCACTGCCAGTCACACGCAACTTCCGGTTGTTAAGCTGTGTACGTTGGTTGCTGACAACGACCAAGAACGGCTTCACCGATTGGCTCATTTTAATTTCACTGTAAATTTAACGGCCAATCATAAGACTTCAATTGTTTAACGTTTACGTTAGTAAGATGACTGAGACAGGAGCAATGACCCAGAATATAACGACTACTTACATTAGTACTTGCTACTACTATGTTTACCAGTACTACTACAACTACTCCAAAACAATATAGATGAAAACATGAACAATCTGTACTTTTTGTTTCAAAAATATGTTGGAAAATTTTCCAGTGCAGCTCATGAAACTCGTGGATTTATTTTATTTTATGAAAAGTTGTTTTTTTCTTTTATGTGTTTCCTAACCTTCATACTTTAGCACCTCTTGCGCCACTTAAAATGCAGTTTTCTTTCTTTAAATTTAGTGTGGGATTGGTACTTTATTTGGGTAGTTCCTCCACCTCTGATGTGTATTGAAAATAATCTTTGAAGTGAATTGAATTTAGGTTATTGTTACACCACAATACTCAAGAAGGCTACTATTTATTTATTTTGAAACATAATGCACAAAGTGTACAACCAACCTGGATGTTTTCTTTTGTTGTTGTTGAATCTATATCAACCCCCACCCAGAACCCAACAGTCCCAGCCCACTCTTGCCAGAAGATCCCAGAGGACTTAATTATAGAAACAATATTTAAATTAAAAAGATTACAAAACAAAAGGAATGTTTTTTTAAATGGAAAGAAGTAATACAAAAAAGTGCTTAAACTCCTATACACCCATTCATAACCGTGCTTACATGCATACCCAGATCACTACATACGCAGACTTAAATATGTGTAAATAAGAAAAGATCCTCTTAATCCTCTACAAGATAATTCAGGTTGACATAGCAGAACAGAGGAATGTGAAAAAAACAGATGCAATACAAGTAGAATCAGTAACATTCTACATATAAATAGGCTATAAATACACTGTATTCTATCTATCTATCTATCTATCTATCTATCTATCTATCTATCTATCTATCTATCTATCTATCTATCTAATTCAAATGAGCTTTATTAGCATGAATGTATAGCAACATTATAACAACATTACCAAAGCTACATATAGAGTACATAAGGACAATTAATTTCATACATTTCATTAGATAAGGAAATAAAACAGCAAAAGTTGTGTTTGTTAATACAAAATAAAATAATAACAATAAAAAATATATAAAATATAAAAATTCTATAAATAAATATTTTAAAAAGTAAATAAGTAAAACAATAAGCATGTATGTGTTGAAAATTAAAATAATATAAATTAAAATAAATAAATAAAAAGTAAGCATGTGTGTGTTAAAATAAATAAAAATATATAAAAAAATTAAAATAAAATAAATAGATAAAACCATAAATGCGTGTGTATATTAATAGACAAAAAAATTATTAATTAATTAGTTCATTTAAAAACACAACAATTACTATTATTATATTTAGGGCATGAGGTTAGAAAGTGCAGCTTTGTCTCTACCTATCCTGTGTCACACTGGTAGCAGAGTCTCTCCTCTTGTGGTAGCCAGCTCTGTCTGTGGCAACCCTTTTCTATGACCAGGCTGTGTTCACTCAGTCTGTATGTTGTCAACATTATTCTTAGTTTAGAACATTTTATTGCGCTCAAGTAATTTGCCAGTGTGAATTCTCTTTTTAGGGTCAGATAACATTGGAATTTACTTTGTGTTTTGGTCGTTTCTTTCCAGTATTCAATATATTTTTCTTTTTCCTTGTTGATAATTTGGTTTGGTCTGCTTGAGTTGGTGTTGCTGTCCTGAAGCTGTTGGGGACTTGTTACTGCAGAGAGCCTCAGGACCAGCTGGCTGAGGGGACTCTTCTCTGGTTTCAGCTCCTGGTATGTTAGGGCTTTGTGATGGTATGTCTGGGGGTTAACTGATTTCAAGTGATTGTAAAATTTAATTTATCTTTTCTGTATTTTTAGTAAGAGGGGGTGTTGGCCGAGCTCTGCTCTGCACAGATTATTTGGTGTTTTTTCTCTGTACCTGCATGATGCTCTTACAGAACTCGGTATGGAAAGATTCTATGATTGTTTTGTCCCATTTGTCAAATTCTTTATTAAGATTTGATACCAATTTAGCTTTAAGGTAAAAATAAAGATATTATTATTATTATTATTATTAAATATTAAACGACTAAATTAACTAAAAAAAAGTACTATTTCTAAGATTAACTCTTTCTCTAAACATTAGGCTACTGGGCTTGTGGATGAGTGCTGTAATTCAGCAGTAGGAGGCGCCAAAGAGCTGCAGTCATGCAAATGAACCGTAAACTGGCTGCGTTAGCTTCACTGTCATGACGTTACTCTCCTGGATGTTTTCTCCACCGTTAATGAGTGTGGATACCGGAGACAGACATCCATGAACCTCTCCAGTCTCTGACGCATAACCAACGTGAAGTCAGCTCAGTGTCCACACAGCGATCCAGAAGGTAATGTTGTTATTGTGACAGCTCGGTGCCTCTAACCGGAGAGACTGCGTAACGTCAAACCGTGATGTTAGCTATTTAGCTAGCGTTAGCATGCAAAGCTACTTATTAAACGATAGTTGATGTCGAACAAACCTCAGCATTGTCCGGGACACAGAGCAGCAGGTAAAGAAGACTTTCAAATCGAGATGACGTGAAGCGTTGTGAAGTTTTACTTTCATTCTAAGCTGATTAAAGATGAGCTGACTTAGCTAGCTCGCTAGCGTGTTGTCAGGCTAAGGTCAAGAAGCTGGCCAGTCTGACAGCTAACGTTAACGCTAACTAATACGGTACCGGAGAGTCTATAAACGTGTTGTGTGACAGCCAGCCAGTAAACGGCAATACCGGGTAATGTTATGTTCTGGTTAACATCAGAAGCTGGGCTGGTTTCGTTTTCAAGATTAAGAGGTGGGTCCGTAAAAGTTTCATTAGCTTGAAGCTAGCTCGGTGTAAATATAATTAAGGTCTTAATGGAGGTTAGTGTACCTCGAATTCACATACACCTGACTCCAGTATTTAGATGGACTAACCTGGGTAAGTTACTGTCATAGGTTATAAGTAGTAAGTAGATTATTACCAGCTAGTTACTCCATGGTATTTTGACAGTAGAGGTGGTGGCTTTGACTGGGTTTAATTGGGCAGCTTCAGATGCGCTGGGTGTGATGGTGACCATGCTGCTAGTCCTGTTTATTTATTGTCATACAAAGTACTACAGCCTTATCATGCTGTTTACCATGCTGCTCTACAAATGACAAAGTTGCTTCCTCTCTGTCTGACTGGTATCTCTCACAATCAGTAGATGTCCAAGGGCATGTTTACAGATCTCCACACTCAAAAGTCTGGGATTGTTATCACTAGAAATGTCTATAGAAATATGGGTTGCTTAGGAACAGTAATCAGTATGGTAGCTACACAATTATTACATGATGAATTAGGCCCAGTTTGTGCCTCTTATCCTCAAAACGGTAGATTTAAAATGATTATGTTCTCTGCAAAATATTTAACCAAACTGCAGCACTCTTTTTCATAATCCAAACAAAGATGGTAGCTGGAAAAGACATGTCCCCACTCGACCAAAATACAATTATCTGTTATATTTGATTAACTTTATTTTATTTTATATTATCAAACACAGTGACAAGTGTGTACATTTATTTCATCCAGCTGTCTGAGTTGGAAAATATAGTTGCAATTTGATAAATATTCTAGGGCCAGGCAACAAAACAATAATGAAAATTATTGCAATATAATTTTCCTCAATAACAATATAACAAATGTTCAATAAATGTTTGATTTAATTCATTTAAAATCACAAACGATAATTTTTCTATTAAGATATTTATTTTGCTGAGGAAAAGGAACTGACAAAAGATTTTACTTACTTTTACTCGTGCATATTTGTTGAAAAAAGATTTTATCATAATTGTTTTGAGTGTTCTGGCTCAGATTTTTTAAGTGATCCACTTTTTAGCATCAAGTGTTTGTCATGTTCTGACCATAAAGAAAACTTTAAAACCACATTTAACCATCTGGTTTCTTCACCCTGTACTCAGGACCATAAATCAGCCATTAAAGTTGAAAGAAATAATGATTTGACATTTATCGTGATAATTATCGATATCAAATAATCAGAGATTTTTGGCCATTTCGCTCAGCCCTTAAATAATGTACACAAATATAATGACAATGCATAAAAGGTACAAACTGCTGCAAGTAGGGGTGCCCCCTAATAGTCAACTAAACCCTTAGAAGATTCTACAAACTTTTCATTAGTCGGGTGGTATGGCAGTCCAAGCGCATTCTCAACCATAGTGAAGGTACTCTGTCACAGTCGGGTAGTGGAGAAAAAAACCTCAAACCTCAAACCACATTCAGAAGCTGTGCCTTGTCACCGGAAAGTCTTTGGTTGGGGACAGCCCTAGTTTCAAGAGATAAATGCATTACTATGGAAGATTTTGGCAGATACTGAGCTCTCACAGCCATAAATTCAACCACTCAAATGTGGTTGTAGAAGTTAAGTCATTGAAATAATTTCTTATGGTGACCAAATGAATGTGTAAACGCTCAAATGATCCTTTTTAAACATAAAGTTACCATATAGTTGTAGCAAATATTTTAACATGACTTCTACTGTAATGATTTGTTTCAGTAATGATGTGTAAGGAAGTAAATTTGCCAATCCAGGTTTGTGTGAATGTTTGTGGACAGGGACTTACCAATGACAGAGGTCTGTTGTGAGTGTGTTTAAAAGAGGGTTTAACTTGAGTCCATTATCTTAATTCAGTGTCAACAACTCTGGTGTTTGTGTGTGAAAGTCTTAACAAGCCTAGCTACCTGCCTGGCCCGCTAAAGGAAAATCCTGACATACTTGGTGAGAATATGGAGGCAGCTTCTCTGAATATCCTAAAATTTTAGCTCTTTTGGTTGGGCTTTACTCTATTTCTCCTTTTTCAATTTAAAATCTCTGTACCTCACAGTGTGGAACTGATTGGGATAATTTTTATGGTAAGCCTAAAACCACAAATTACTTTTTTACTGTTAAAGACACATACACTCTTTTGGATCTGGGCAAATTTTTGTTATGCGGTGCTTGAAGATTTATAAATATGCAATCCTTCAATTTTATATTGGCTGTCATAAAGGGAAAAAAAGTAGTTAGGTGGTTTTGGTTACATCTGGCCGATACCTGATCCATTTAATTAGGTCAATATTTGTGCAGATGTAGAAAATATTTCCTTCTCCAGCCGCTCAACCTTTTTCTCCTGCGCGACTGTGCTCTCTTTTGTGCAATGTAAACAAACCTCAGCCAGGCTTGGCGTCTGGTCCTATAAGATCATATGCTGTCGCTAAGCTATAAATAAAAAATTACGTGTGACAAAGTTCTGTCGGTATGCTGAAGTATAATTAGTCTTTAGTCTATAATTTGATAATTTTGCCTTTTCCAGGCAACCAACCAACATCTGGAGCGCTTCTACTCAAAACATAGAGCACTCCATTCAGACTAAAGCAAGGGTTTTGAAAGTCTGAGACTGCGGGGCATCCCTGAGACAAAGCTCGGAAAAAGGCCCCTCCCTTTCATGGGATCATGATTTTATTTGATCCCATAGCCACTCAACAATTGAGCAAAGATAGCCTAATATTACTGTTAAATGCAATGCTTCCATTTACTAAGCCTCACCTGAAACCCGCCTCTCACATTGAAAACCTCTGGTCTAAAACCAAGGAGTTAGGATAATCTTGCACGTGCCTTTGGTTTGAACAGAGTTAAACAAAAACAGGTAGGGTAGCTGGCTAATTTTGGGCTCAAGTCTGGCTTTTTGCTCCCTCAAAGATGGAAACTCTTACAGGACCCTTACATGGTGCAAATTATATTAATTATTATTATTTTTCTCTTTTCTCTATGTTTGTCTATGTGTAGCACCTTATCACCAAAGCAATAAAGCTACTTCTGATTCTGATTCCAAAAGACAACATTCATAATAAAAGGTTAGAATACAACCAGTGCTATAAAACAGGGCTTCGAACAAATAATGGTTAGTTACTGTAGCAGTAATCAAGACAATTTCCTGTTGCATATGAAAGACTGATGTTTACTCTCTGTGTAGACTATCGTATTCTATCAATGCAGCCCTGAGCATGAGCATGAGATGACTCAATGAAGAGAAAGTCTTTATGATTTAAATCAGGGACAGTATCACATAAATGAAAAGTATTCCCACTGTGAAGATATGGCAGGCAGTAATCAGCTGTTTAATTGAAAAAAGGAAGAAAGGGAAACGATCTGCATGTTAAAAATTAGCCCCCAGTGATTTATTAACAGATCAGTCATGCAATTTATTTACATCATCAGGACAAATTATGCACATCTAGTAATCTATTTCCTTCCACAGTGGCTCAAGCCTATTAACATATTAAACGTGTCTACATATTGTGTGTGTGTGTGTGTATATATATATATATATATAGAGAGAGAGAGAGAGAAAATGATACTTACTGGCCCAAAGACAATTTTTACTGGCTTATTTATCAGTGTTAAAACAAAACCAAAGACTTATAAGTTGTGTTATTCTGATAACATGTTTAATCTGTTATTAAATACATCGGGATATAAAAAAACTAAACTAAAATGTAATCACAGTTAAAACAAAATATACTAACTGACTCAAACATGACTTGCTCTCTCTCCTGCTGACAGGCATTTAATAAAAAGGTAGCCATGGTAGCGACATGTCAATCACAAGGTAGTCCCGCCCAAAAGTATATGCTGAATTATCGTCTATTTGCCACTAAATAGGACTCACATTTACTAAATGAGCATCATGCTGTGTTGAAGAATTCTTGAAACTAACGACTGAGACCATAAACTCGTTATGACAGCGATTACTGAGGTAATAATTCCGCTGAGAAGTAGCAACATTTAACCATTATTTCTAATGGAATCGGACTTCTTTTTGCAACCAGTCGCCCCCTGCTGGCCGCTATAGAGAATGTAGATTTAAGTTCCGTCTGCATGGTTTCACTTTCAGACCCAGAGGTTGCCGCATGATTGAGATTAGAGAAATAACATTTGACAACCACTCACGTAATTACAACTCTGGATTGGACAATGGTGTGCGCCAAGAGCTGCAAAACAACTGCAGGATGTTGAGTTTACTATTAAACTATTATTTTTTAAATACTAATGTTTTGGAGTTGCTAGTTCAACTGTCACGACTTTACTTTTTACTGGCCCCTGCCATCGGGCCACTGTTGTTGTCGAGCCCTGGTACATGTCTGACATGTCGTGTGTTTTGGTTGCCGCTGTAACGCTACAGGTTTGAGGTGAGGATGGAGCCCAGATGGTAGACGTGTGTGGTCTTGATGGTTATTGTTTTGACTCATCTGAGCTGTTGTTTCACTCAAACGATTGTTGATAGGACGGATTGTTCTCCTTGTTCTGTGTGTGTGTCTGTTTGCATTTGTGTGTGTGTGTCACTCTGCAGCTGTTGAGTCCTGTCAGGGGACATGGGCAGCAGCTGTGTGTGTGTGTGTGTTTGTGTTTTTTGTGTGTTTTTCCCAGTCGTAGTTTGTGTTTCTTGAGACTGACAGATGTGTTTGGGGTTTCTCTCCCACAGGGCTGCATGATACAGCAAAGAGCTGGATCTCTTTTCCTACACTATTTCCTCTGTTCCTTCCCTGCCTCCTCCTGTCTATAAATATGTTTGATTGCTTCGTCTGTCCTTCAGTGGCTTCTCCTTTCCTTCATTAGTCCTTCCTTTACTTTACCACCTCTTTCATGTCATTTCCTCTTGTCCTCCATTACCCCCCACCCCCCTTCACTTCCTTTCTTCTGGTGCTCCCTCTGCTTTCAACCCCTTACTTTCCTTTTACTACCTCCTTCCTTCATTGCTTCCTCCTTTCCTTGACCACCTTCTCTTTTATAAAAATATAACTCATATTGATTACATTTTTTGGATGGCTAACCTCTGCTCAACTTACTGCTCCAGTTTACATCAAAGGAAAAGGAAAATGAAGCCCTCAGCTGTGTGAGAGCACTTTAAACTGAATGATGACAACGGCAGTGTGGCAGTTATGGGGTTTATTCATTTTACAATTGCTTAATTTCATTACAGATCACAAAAAGTAAAATAGCCTGCGTTTTAAAATGAATCCGCTTAAACTGTAGGCTACAACAAACTAACAACAACATAATAAACACATTTATATCATTATATTAGGCAGATTGAAGAAGAACATGTAGTAGACTATAATAAAAGTTAAAAGTGATAACGTATAATAACGTGTTGTTTTAGTCCCGCATCTGGAAATGGCGCTCATATCCTGTCTGCTCTCCTTGGGCGTCCGCCCGACTAATATATTCCCGTATTCTGCTCTGCACGTGCTCAGTTCAGCCTCTCAGTCTGGACTCTCATATAGGTACGGTTCCAACCTGCTCTGCACAGCAGCCACCAACCCGGTTCGGCACACACTTAATCTTCCACTTTTCCTCGGCTCAAACCCTGTAGTAAATATTCCTCTTTTATCTAACTCCTCATTCTCTTAGTCCTGCACTAGGGTCTACTAGCCAAGACATAACACAGTTAAAAACAAATAGTTGGTAATAATAACTTGCTGTTTTAGTTTGCCTGCTCTGTGAGAATTAAAAAAATGGAGCGCTAATCCCCCATGGGAACAAGTGTCACTCCCCGTGGGGACCTCATTTATACTAACCCATGGGGACTAGTGTCACTGTGGGGACAAACTATGAGGTCCCCACGGGGAATGACTGCTTTTTGAGGATTAAAGGATAATTTTGGTATTTTTAAACCTGGGTCCTATTTTTTTTATACATATTTTGGTGTTGAAATGACTAGTAGGTACAAAAAGTTTTGGAGTTTGAAGTTCGTGCAGTTGTTGGCTTCAGCTGGCAGCTGCAATGTATTCTTTCGAGGCAATTGCACCCGTAAAAATTACGTCCACTAAATGTGCTTCTGTTTACAAGGACTGTTGAAAAATGTGTCTGACAACATCATGGAAAGCATCCCTACAAGTCACACCCTTTGTTTTTAACCAGAAACAGAAGTTTCACTCATGGACAATTCTTATTCTGAAGACTCTTGAGAGGCGAGTTTTGCAAGAAACGCCAGTGGAAAAGAGGGAGAGGAGTTTGGTGTTTACATAGAGGAACTGCTAGCAATACTTTATATCCTAAAGTTACTCCAACACAACAAACTCTTCTCTTCAACTCTGACAGGTTTACCCGTCGTCTTGCTGCAACAACTTGCCTCACAACATTTCAGAAGTGAGAATTGTCCTTGAGTGAGACTTAGGGCCCGTGCCCACCAAAGCGTTTTTTTGCCAGCTGAAAACGCCAGCTGCTCTTCTGAAAACGTCCAGCAGGGAGCGCTAGTGGGCGTTTTTGAGGCGCAGCATTTTTGAGGGGGTGCACGTCTGGTTACGCCATAGGCAACGGCTTTGGGTACGGGGCTACACAGAGGCTACGCCGTCGATTTGACGCAGAAGTATAAATTGCGCTTTATGTTTCTTCATTGAAAACAACAAACTGGTATAACAGTCTGAGCAAAAAGAAACTCTTGGACGTAATTTTAACAGGCACAATTGCCCCAAAGGAATATGTTGCAGTCACTGCAGCCGGTTCGTGGCTGCCGGCTGAAGCCATCTTCTTCATAGATTCCAAAACTTTTGTACCTACTAGTCATCTTGACACCAAAATATGTGAAAATAGGTTTTAAAAGTACCGAAGACTTGGTTTTAGGGTTACAATTGTGCTAGGGTAGGGACTAGATAGAGAAACAAACGTGTGTTTTATGTTCTTGTGTGTGTGTGTGTGTCTGCGTCTGTGTGTCAGCAGTAGCTACCTCCAGCCCTTATTTAGCGTAATTTAGCCAGGTTATGCTACGCTTCACTAATGCAACTACTCAGCAATAACACACATAAATTCAAACATCATGATGGCGTCTTCGCTCTTGCTCTTGTGTATTGAATTCTGGGATTTATCTTGAACACTGACTTGTCAGTCTGGAAGCGCACAATTTACCATCAAGAACAAAACCACGACTTTCAAGATTGATTATTATATCATGAAATTATTTTAAAATATGTGCTCAGCTAAAATGCTGAAATGGATAGCTGGTTTAACAGTGATTTTGTGCAGTAGTTGTATCTTCCATGTACATCTAGCATTAACATGCATGTATACAAATACACAACAATTACTATGAAGCAGTCATTGGCAATTAAATTCTTAGACCTCAGGCTCCTTCCAACACTAATATGTTTAAATACATATGTATTTAAGAAAATCATGTATGTGGAACAAAATCTAAGTAGAATCTAAGACATAAAATAGCACAACAGCTGAAATATAGGAATATAATATAATTTAAAATACAATACAATACTGTGGTAGACAGGTGAGTAATATTAAATGTATAATCTGGAATGTAAACAGGTTGTGCAGTAATGTTGTAAAATAAAGACATAATCAGAACAAGTGGTAGACAGGTGTGCATATAAATATATATACACGGAAACTGAAAAGGTAGTAAAATAAATATATTTATACTTTGTTGTGTACAGGTATAAACAGTTATAAATTAGGGCTGGGCGATATGGCCAAAAATGTTAGATAAATGATAAATGAAAAAAAAAAGTTTTTTTCAAGTTTAAAGTTTGTTGTTTTTATTATTTTTTATTATTGTTACGCACATCACTTCTTTGTATAATATACAGTAATGCCTCATTACAACAGACAGGAAGCACTTTGTGTTCCTGTCTGTTGAATTGTTATTGGGTTATCGGGACGCTAAACAAAGACCTCCCTGTCCTCCTCATCTTTGTCCTCCAGCTCCCAAGGTGTTCTCAGGCCAGGTGGGATGTATTAGTCCTCCACTGTGTGTGTTAGTCCAGTACAGCAGCTGCATTATAGCTGATGCTACTACACTGATGTGCTTGTCGGCCTCATCTTACCATCACTCATGAACCCCTAGATACACTGCAGCTAAAAGTGGTTCTTTCCCCTTTGAGGATGGTTTAATCTGGCCAGCTTAATTAATGAAGCAGCAGGCACTGACCCCTCTGATGTAAATTTGGTTAATTATGTAGTGACTAACACAGCTAAATGCTGTCATGCAGCATGTCAGATGAATGTTGTACTGCCGAGGACAGGGCTATTCAACTATATTATTCAGGGGACCACATTTTCAGAAAGCCTTAGCTATTATTCTTATTACATATTTACCTCTGACACAACGCGCCACCATATTTTCAAAACTTTTATTTTGCACCACATCCAACATTTTGCAGTTTTGTTTAAACTCTCACAAATCGGAAACCACAGATAGGCTTAGTCTACACGCCTCTAATGTTGGGGGAGGGATGTTGATGTGTTAATGTGTCCCTCCCTGGCCGTTGTTGTGTCTTGAGTTTGTACCTGCATAACAATGTGGTTGACCTCAGATGATTTAAATGCAGGTAAAAACAGGCGTCTTTGTTGATTGTAATCATATTTGGTCAACTGTCCGCTGAAATGAGATGAGTGTTTAACAGATGAAAAACACCTTTTCAAACCTTTGCAAGTTTGAAACATCACATTGGGGTTGATCATTTGTCATTAGTTTGAATATTATATTAAGTAGTGCTGGGCATCGATTAAAATTTTTAATCGCAATATATTGCATGATTTTCCGCGATTATTCATATAGTTATGAGCAAAATTGATTAATGAATTCTAAAGTAGTGTATTGCGCACTTTTAATTTAAATGTACTGCTATACACAAAAGTTCTGTAACATGTGGTTTGCAAACACCTTAAACAAAGAAGGTGCTTTTTACCAGCAGTATTCCCTTTACACAGTAGCAATAAAATATTTCTTGTAAAACTCAACTTAAACATTAATGTAATCAAATCAAATAGTAGTATAAAACCAAAGCTATTTGCCACTGCCAGGGCATTAAGCTACCTTTCATCTAGCTGGTTAAAACAAGTTACCATCCAGAGTCCAGAACCATGATCATAACATCATAATAGGCACCTTTGGAGCAACTTGTTAAATAAATCTGTTTTCTTGTTTTTTTTTCTGAATAGGTATCAGCAGAAACATTTTTCTTTTATCAGGGAGCAGCATAAACAGTCTGTTCAGTAGCAAGTGTCCATGTTAGAGTGAGGTGAAGTGGTCGCCTCACGCGGCCGACCGCTGCCGAAGTTGAATTGTCTTGAACTTTTTGAATGCGACGTGCAGCATAGATCATTGGAAGAGAGACTGATCCTCGCTGTTTGTGAGTTTCCAGAATCTTTTACTGTTTACTAAATACGAATTCAACAGGAGGGAATTCGCATGGCAGAGCATCCCCGCAAAACTAGATGTAGGACTCTTAACTAAAGTTATGTATAATTTTAACTTAAGTTAAATAGGCAGAAGCCGTTGCCATGGTTACTCTCCATAGAGCGCCTGCCATTTACTCGCGGAGCGCTTGTCTCCCTTTCTGATCACCAGAGTGCAGAGCGACCCTACGGGGCCAAGCAACTACGTTGTGATTTTAAGATTATTCCTAAGACCGATATCTTCCCCAGTACTAATCAGCATGCAGTGTGTAGCTATCCACTTCGCTATGGCATTTGATCACCTGTCTTGCTTTTGTTTATCTACTTCTCCCACATGCTGCATCCAGCATAGTCTGCCGAAGCCTCCCTCCGCAGCTTGTTTTGGTGCGTGATTTGCAGGTTGATCAACATCCTGCCAATCCTGTGACCCATGGTTTGACTGTATGTGTATTCAGAGCCAGTGAGCAACAGACTTTCAAAATAATAATAATAAAAATTGCTTTAACGTGCGATAAAATAATTGTCAACGTTAATTAATGAATGTGTTAAGGTGATAATAACGCGATGATGTGTTAACGTGCCCAGCCCTAATACTAACTAAACAATTACTTGATTAATTGAATAAAAAGGCAGTTACATAAAGCTAGAGATATCCTAAGCATAAAGAGAGGTATCAGAGCCAATCGGTGCATATTTTAATGGATTGATATCGACTAAAATAAAGCAGATCAAAGAAGACAGATTCTGTCTTTACTGTATAATCATACAGTAAAGACATAATCCTCATTATCGTTCATTCATATCATATCAATAATTTAAGATCATCAGTTCAATAGTATTTGAATCAAGTAGCTCGTAGAAATAATGTATGTCAGATTTTATAGTTTACAGCTGTTGTTTCAATGTGTCAGATACATTTGTAATCACATTTAGGTAAATAAGAATCGGATCTGACTCGATGTTAAAAGACTCAGATCAGGTCCAAAAAACTTGATCAGGACGTCACTGGATGAAGAATTTTATATAAAGGTTTTTGATTAAAATGCACTGAAGAAATTACCCTGTAAGTGCTCGGTTTAGGATACATTCATACATGTTGTTTGATATTATGGTGTGATTTTTATGTTAATGAATTCTTCAAAAACAGTCAATGTTGCGTAAACATCCTTAACAACAAACTACTCTTACATACTCCTGGAATTCCTTAATTGGCTCTATCTCTGACTTATTGAAGGACAGGAGGATTCCCTCTCTCTCTCACACACACACACAGACTTTCAGAAATAGCAGCTTAATCAGTCTGACGGTGTCGTAGAGCTCTAATGAGCCCACTGCTTTGTCCCAGTGATGGTTGATGATGTAAGCTCTGCTCACACAGAGCCTCTAAGCTGATTGGCTGGCTGCTCAGGTAATTCACCACACCTGGCAGGACACAGGGGGATGATTAGAGACTTTGTTGTTTGTCTGTTTGTTTGTTTGGACTGTGAGCTTCTTCAATGCTTCCTAGTCTGATAGACAGACGGTGGCACACTCAGATTTGATGCACAGAAAAAATTATGCCGGGAAGTCTGCTGAACTCAAGTTATTCCTAAAATCAAGTCTGACATGTTGTGCTCACACTGGCATGAGGTGGAGGAGGTGGACCGGTAGCCAACACTTCATGGACCGGTACCAGTTCGCAGCTCCAAATCACTGATCTTGTCAAATCGACAAAAAAATCATTTTACAAAGCGAACAAGACAATGCAATACGAAAGCAGCCACCACCCATAATACACAGGCTACAAACAAACTGCATGTGTAATGTTTGATTTTATGTGTTACTGACATGAGAAAAAGTCCAATGTACACGCAATTTAAACTACCGAATAGAAAATTTAGTTTATACCATACACTGGTGATGGCACAATGGATAAGACACATGCCCTTGGTGTAAGAGACCTGGGTTCAATCCCCCACTGTGACACTTACCCCTCATTGCTCCAGAGGCGCGCGACCTCTGACATATATAGCAATTGTAAGTCACTTTGGATAAAAGCGTCAACTAAATGTCAAATCAAATCAAATCAATCACTGGAGGATTAGAAATGCTGTAATGTAATGGCTGATTATTTATACTTTTCTTGAAACCTCCAACAACTAAAACTTTTGATGTTTTGGAGAAACTTTGGTCGCTTCTAGCTAAGGAGCTAAAGCCCTTTGTAGTTTGTAATAGCTGTGATACAAACTCTTAATGAAATCCATGGCAATCATGGTGTGAAATAATTTTCATTTAATTTAAAATATAATTGAATCCACAGTATGAAGAGTTTCCCTGTGAGTAAATATCTTGATAAAACCACAAAAGGCCAGTCATAAATATATAAAATAATATTCAATATAGCCCCGCCCTATGAGACAGAAGGATTGGAAGAGGGGAGGAGATAAAAAGAGGGGATAGGAGGTGAGGTGAGGAGTTTTGAGAGGGATGAAAGAAACAGGAGGAGGATGTCCTTGACGTTGCCCTCTACCAACCGATTCTCAACCGCCTGCATCACACTGCGTAAAGCTGCCTGCTGGAAACACACACCTGTTGTCTGTGTGCCAGGAATCACCGGAGACGCATATAGATGCACTAACAGAGACAAGACCACCATGCAGAGGGCCAGCTGTTCACTGAATACTAGGGTTGGACAATCTTCTCTTTTCATATCGTCTGATCATGGCTACTTTAGATCGCCAATTGCCGATCTGATGGGGGGCGGTGTTACATTGCAGCAAGTCAGTGAAATGCCAGCATGGAATGAACAGGCTTATTAGCTTTAAGAGAAACTACCAGAAACATCTGTAAATGCGCAGTACAATGCCACAGAATTTACTGTGGCGCCGCGTGGGGAGGAGGGGGTGTAGACTCTAGAGACTGTTTTTATGTCATCTCAGTTCTGATAGTGAGTTACTTAAATTCGCCTTAATATCGGTACATGAAAAAACAATAGCTGATCATTCCTTCAATCGTCGATGAGCAATCCAGTCGCTAATCGGAACAAGCCTACTGAATACTCTGTACAAAATTACAATGGCGTATTAAGGCCATAATAGGCTTAAAGAAAGTTAAGAGAAAACAAATTCAGAGATTAAAGTCACTAGGGTTGGGCTGATAGACGATGCCATCGACTGAAGTTTGTGAGCGAACACATGCACGTAGGACGACCGCCACCCCACAAATGTGTCACAAATGTGCAAGACTTCTTTTTTTTCAGATGTGCTTGTGTCATTAAAGCTCTGTATTCTCTTTAAAACAGGGTATGCAGATGTTAGAAACAACAGACGTCACATCAGAGGTACTTTCACCAACCAGTATTATGAGATACTTGCATAAACAATGAGGAAGACCTGCAGACATTTTTAAATGACTAAGATGTGAAACATGCTTTTAGGTGGCGTTGCATGTCCTCATATCTGCCTTACTGTCTGAAAGCTCCACCTCTTCTCTGAATATCTGCACTTCCTCTTGTATTATTAATGACGAAAAGGAACTCAGAACCCTATTTGTCCGTCATACAAAACTGATGATAATGCATCAAAAATTCAATTGAAAAAACAAAATAATGTGCTCCATCCAGTAAAACGACCTCCTATAAAGTTAAGACCACTGAATCAACACGAGTCTACAAGTATTTTCTTTATTTGGACATTACTGAGGAGAGCAGCATTAATGAGTAATTGCTAATTACTTTACCACCAATACCATTCACTTCAAATGTACAAAGGAACATTACAAGTCAATAGTTGCTTTGAGCTAAATGCTAACATCAGCATGCTAACTTGTTCATGATAATGTGAACATGTTGATGTTTAGCAGGTATAATGTTTACCATGTTCACCATCTTAGCTTGGTGTGTTAGCATGCTTATATTTGCTAATTCACACTAAATACAATATACAGCTGAACAGCTGAGGTTGATGAGAATATAAAAGGGTTTGCAGACAAAATTAAATGTTGGCCAGATGGTGGCACTAGATGAAAGGGGATTAAATTTATTGCAAGTCATCCTCTGGGAACCATGAATGTCTGTACCAAAGGTCTGTGCCAATCCATTCAAGTAGATAATGAAATATTTTACAGAATTAGTGAAAACTAAGACCTGCCCATTGTTTGGGGACCATAAAGGTCCAATCCAATAGTTGTGTTGAGATATTTAAAAAATGTTGGACTGACTGACACAACAGCATCGCTTTCCCTGGAGCCATGCAGCTAGCATGGTTAAAAAGTGCTATTTTGATAACTGTTGAAATGTTGGAAAGGTTTCAGTGTCTGAAGTAGTGTAAATTGTGGTCTAATGTTTTATTATTTTCAGTATTAGATATCACTTTATCTTATTGTATTTTAGATTATTAATTATTATTGGAAGTGAAGAAAATATTTGCGTTTTTGTGTTTTAAATAAAAACAAACTTTGTGGTCTAGACTCTATTATCTACATTTACAAAATGACAGCAGATTAAATGAATACAATGGATTCTAACACTTCAGTTAGGATTAAAGCATTTTTAGCAATAAAATATCAACCATATAAGGGTTAGTCAAGATCAGTTTTATTTATTAATAATCTCTTGGCACATCCTGAATGTATGCGTGTAGAGCCGGACAACAGACGTGTTCATTTTATCTTTTAAGCGTTGGATAGACTGTGTTTGTGTTGGTGTTGTTGAGTGCAGTGGAATGTTAGAAGTCATGGATCATCAGGGTGATTTCACTGATCCCAGAACAGATGTGACCCGATGTTTACTGTTTAGGGCTAACTTTAGAATCCATTGCTCATGGGAAACACTGTTTACTGCGTGTGTACGCTCTCCAGCCTGCATCTGGGGCTCATGCTTGGTCAAGCTTGGATCGTGACTTGAGATCAGACTGTTTAAATCGCGACTAAATATGAGAGTCTGTGGTGTTGGCCCGGCGGGCATGTTTTTGTACAGCAGGAACAGCAGGAGCACTTCTTACCTTGATGAAATGTTGGAGGTTTGAGGTTTTTAAGGTTTTCAAGGAAGCGTCTTGTGCTTGCTGCTCACCATGTAAGCATCTCACTCGTAGAAAAGAAAAGATGTCCAAATCAAACAGAGAACTGAGGTTCTATCAAACAAGCAGTCAGTTATCACACTCATTAATAAAATCACAATAAAAAATGTTTTACTGGACACTGAAAAGCAGTTTTAACTAACATTTTCATCTTGTTGTTTAAAAACAAGGTCTTGTTTTTGTCCTGTCACAAGGCAGCGTGCCTCTGGTTTGTGGGACACGTCTTTCGCCTTTCTTGTGGAATGCAGCCATTCATTACACAGTATTTGCATGACGTTATTACCTCTTTATATTCTGTAGTAGGTTTTGTTACTGGTGGGGTCCATGTTTCTTTGCAAAATAAATTGCATATACACACACACTAGCTCTAATGATTATTTTCATTACTGATTTATCCAGCAGTTATTTTCTAAATTAATCATCATATAAGCGATAAAATATCAACAAATTGTGAAAATGCGAATCGCAATTTCTCAGAGCCCAAAGTAACAAAATTCATATAGCTTGTTTTGTACGATCAACAGTCCAAAACCCAAAGATATTTAGAACTTTCATATGACTACGTTTGGTATTTTTACTTAAAAAATGGCTGAAACATCTAACCCAACATGAAAACAACATGAGGCGAGGGATCTTCTCAGTCCTCAGTTTATTCTAAACTGATCCGCCAGTTTCTTGTCTCCTGTTGCAATTCTGACAAAGTAGCGCCCCGCCTCTGCTAATGCTCGAAGAAATATTAGGCTTATTAACCCCAAGGGAAAACAAGCAGACATGCTACATCACACAGCAACATACGCATATTTAGTGAGTTTTTATGGGTTTTTAAAGTTGTGAAAAGCTAAGACGAAAATTTTAATCACAATCAGGTGAGGATGTGAGACAAAGAAAATAACTGGCTGATGTTCGCTTGATAAGAACCAATTACATACACTTTTTTCATTTAGTTTATTTCTCATCGGCATTGCATATTAATAAACATTCCTGTAAATCTGCCTGAATTACCAAAAGGCTAGTTTTCATACATGGTCCCTTGTCAGGTGTAAAGTTGGCAGCCTAAAGTCCATCTAAAATCAGGAAATAAATACAGTTTAGTCTGCATTCAGTTGAAGTTATTTTAAGGTTCGGACTTAAAAGCCGATTTCTTAGGGAAACGCTGCCTTTCCAGTAAGACTCCGGGAACTGCATTATTGAAACATACCTGTTGTAACCAGCGGCAAGCACAGTCAACGCCAACCAGGACTGACAATTTAAGGATTATAATTTTAAGGACCACATGAATTTCACATAATCTGCGTTTCTCAGCTGAGTATAATTCAAAATTAATGTCTGTTTATCACTTTACATGGTGCATTAAGCTGTGTTTGGAAAAATGTCTCAGCTTGTCTGAAGTGTTACGTATGGAGGGTGCGTTTAGTGAGCTTCATGTCTCACTACAGCCCTGACACTGACCAGATGATGCCTGCAGAAACACACACAAGCAGGCTGTGACGTCATTAATGGGCCTGCTCATCTCTTCCAATCTGCTTTGTCGTCTTTGTTCTCTTATTTCTTCCATTCTTCTTCTTCTCTTGTCCTTTCTTCTTATGTCATCAGAGGCTGGTGATGATGAGTCATATTGGGGCAGCTTTGAGGTGCATGATGGGATGGGAGGTGGTAGAGGCAGGTTTTGAGAAAGGACAGGCAAAATCTAGTCAAAAGTGAACCTGAACACCTGAACATTTCATCCATATGTGAAAGTTCAATATGTTTCCAGAACCATGGGCATTTATCTGTTGATCGTCATGTCGAAACAGGAATGGGTTTACCAAACTGTTGACACAAAGTCGAAAAAATCCTGCCAACTAAATTATCATTTTATGCTGTAGCATTAAGATTTAATTTAAGTAAAACAAAGGGGACCAAACCAGGAGAAACACACCCAGACCAAATGTACACCGAAGAAGCTGGACTGGGGTGTCCACATACTTTTGACCATATACTGCAGTGTCTGTGGTGTCGTTCTTAGACCACTAATACACCAGGTAGCAACTGTATTTCTTTTTTTTAGAGGTGGAACGAGCTACCACACGCCATCAGAGCAAGGGTGTGCCTCTCTAACTTCAAGAAGCTCTTGAAAACTCATCTCTTCCGAGAACACTTCCTCTTATAACACCTCTAACTCCTAACCTCTAACATGCACGTGCTCTTCTTCTATCCCCTACAATGATCTTGTATTGATTGCACATATACTGTCAGTTGTAGATCTGTATTTGATGCTGTGTTGATGCTTGCATGTTGTTCCTCAAATGTCAGTGGCTTTGGATAAAAGCGTCTGCCAGATGAGTAAATGTAAATGTAATGTAATGTGTGTCTTTGTTAATCACTGTTTACGTAAAAGCAGTAACAGGCTTTTAGGAGGTTAATGATGAGTTAAACTAAATTTTAATGCAGACCGTCCCTAGTATACTTTATAACTATACTTCTCATGCTACTTTCTCATTATAAAAGTATTACAAAATTAATTATAGAATGGACACAGCATTAAACCAGATCATATAATTTTCAGGAACCCTTAGCCAACCAATTGGGATATTTTTTACTGTGTCATCTCTTGAGTACACTGAATGATAAACCTAATACATTTTTATACATTCTCAGAAATAAATTCACATTGTTTTAGGGACAATCTCTTTCACTGTTTGATGTGGTAATTGCAAAAGAAAAATCAGGTGTTGTACTCCATTGATAGCGTCTCCAGTGTCAATGTTTCAAATGCTAATCATTTTATAATTGTGTTGTTTTTTTATTTCAGATGTTACTCAGCAACAGATAGGCATTGATTTAATTCTGTTGCTCATTATATTTGTGAAAGCGTGTGATGAATGCTTATTGGAGAATAAATTCTGAATCACAAAATATCCTCTGAGATTACAGAGGAGGATGTTTTAAAATTCAAAACAGTAGAGTTTCAAATAATCAGCCGAGAGCTTGGAGGGTGTCTGGGAGTGCTACAACAAAACCATGGACTGTATCTTTAAACAGTTGTTTTGTGTGTTGACAGGAAGTTGACAGTTGAAACTGTTAGGATTTTTAATAGGATTTTTAATTTTTCCTTACTTAAATTGATTAATACGTTTCCTTGTTTAGTAGGGATGCACCGAATGTTTGGCCGATAATAGCAAAAAGCAGGAAAAAGCACTTTCGGTGTTCAGCCTAATAAGTCAAAAGACCGATTAAATTTTACCAACAATTATGTTGACATGTCGGCAGTGTGGAAGCATTTTAAAGTGTAAAAATCACCGTTTCCAGACACTGTTCTGCTGAATTGTGTCCTAGCACATCCACACTCATCTATGGCAGACCGTTAGAAAAGGCAACAAATGGTCTGACCCGCTTTGAGTGTTTCTCTCACTCGATTGTGAGAAGGCGATTAAGCTAGCCACACCTACATTTGGAGTGCACATGTATTCAAACCTTTATGGTAACGTTAGATCCACTTAAACAGACCGGTGCGAGCTGACAGGCAGGTTTGCGACTTTGTCATTTTCTCTCTTTACAAAGACATTTGTTACAGTATAAGAGTCCTACCAGAAGACAGGCTGTGAAGTATTCATGTTACGTGATACGAGAACCACATACAGCATTATTTGTCAAATTGGGTCGGACTTGATGAATTTAGTGCAAGGATACACATGTGACAACGTCCTGTTTTCAAAATAAGGTGTCTATACAGGATGAAAATAAGATTAATTGTATTATATTCACAGAAAGTATAAAACATATTACGTGTCCATTAAAAGTAAAAGGGACACATGTACTTTACGGACTCTCTTGGGCCAATGACTCACCAACCATAGTCTCTCTAAATCCTGTGTGAAACATGAGTAAAATGCACATTTTGACTATTTAATTTATGCAATGGTAAAAAAATAATTGGCAAAATATATGGAAGAAATGTGAATGTAGTTGTTTGGTGTTCAGTATTCAGCACATTTTGTCATTATATTTGGCTTCGGCCAAGATTTACATTCATTAATTTTGGTGCTTCCCTATTGTTTAGGAGTGGCTCTCTAAACACAAACTTAAAAAGAGTAAAAATTATTCCTCTGTGAATTGTGCACATCATTAGAAGCAGTTGAGAAAGATACATATACAGGTAGTCTTTTCTCACCCTGGCAGTGCTGCTGCATTGCCCTACTCATTGAGCTATGTAGAGAATCAAAATGTGTGTGTGTGTGTGTGTGTGTGTGTGTGTGTGTGTGTGTGTGTGTGTGTGTGGTGTGTGTGTGTGTGTGTGTGTGTGTGTGTGTGTGTGTGTGTGTGTGTGTGTGTGTGTGTGAGAGAGAGAGAGGGACACAGTCTGGTTGAAACTGACGTGGTTAAACATATAATGTCAACTGTTTGTGGCAAAATGCCCAGAAAATTGTGTTTGTGTTAAGCTGGCTGGTCAGATCATAACTGTTGTAAATCACAATGTGCTGAAGGATGTGTCTTCTCAGGCTACATCCACACTGCTACGTTTCTGTAGATTATTAAAGATTATTTATAATAAAAAGGATCTCTGTCATGTACACTGGGCATGCGCGTGCCAATGTAAACATAAAGCAGATTGTCTAGTCCGCAGTTGCAGACGATTTAGTGAAAGAATAAAGCACTACTACAGACGGAGAACCACACCAGGGATTCTTTTCAAGGACTGACAACAAGGTAGAACTGGAGTCCAAAGTGACTGTGGTGGCGGAACACAGACTTGAGTCGTTGGAAAGCAAATGCACAGTACAAGTGTATGCGTATTATTTGCACAGTACAACATATTTTAATAAGAATACCAAAACAAAAACGGTGTCGGTAGCATTGTTTTTTTTTGCTTTGTAAGAACCAATCAGGAAGCTCAATGTGAGCTTCAGTGTCATCGTTTTAAAAGTTCTCCATTTTCGCCTGTCTGCACTAAAACGCTACCCTAGAGTTTTAAAATGAAATTGGGGTTTTCGATTTTCTCCGTTTTAAGTGTTTTGAATGGTCATTTTAGTCTGGACGGGAGGTGCAAACGTAGGTCTGCGTTTTAAAACAAAACCTAGTCGTGTGAATGTAGGCTTAGGTGGTTGTTACTCCCAACTCCACCACAGCTGTTGAAAAAACCTCAACTAAACATTAATTTAAAAAAATAACTTTAAAATAACAACACTCATCAATATGTTTTTATTAACAATGGATCCGGTGACTAAGTGTAGTGGGTCACTCATAGTAACAAACCCACTGAGAGCTATCACCCACTTGAGTTCCCCTCTATGTACTGTTTGAGCCTGATGTTTCTGTAAGTGTCTAAAAAATCAATTAACAATTAAACTATAACACTTAACATGGTGTCATCTCCTCTCTCTACAGGAAGCAGTGACCCTGCCTAACTGACACCCTGCTTCTCCTGAACACCCAACTCTGCCCCCCCACCCCCTATCCTGGTTTGGCCTCTGTGCAGCCGGCGGTGGATTGGAGCACTCTGATTGGAGGATTTGCGAGGTGGTTTTTCGGTCTGGCGCCGCCTCCCCCCGGGGCCGGCGTGCGCTCCCAGCAGCCCGTGGTGCCCTGTGCCCCCCCCTCCCCGTCACTGCACACCAGAGCCCATGCCCAGGGTAAGACCAGGACTTGGACCACCTTCATATATTACAGTGGACACCCCACAGATCAGTCTGTCAGTGGCAGGTCATGGAAATATTTTTGTTTTTATATCGGGAGTTTCAGTGATCACACCCATAGTTTGGCGTCCTTTGTCTAGAACCAAAGCAGAAATCATAAATCAAAAGTCAGTTCCTCTTTTCGAAACAAACCAACTACATCTTTCTTGGTGCACTGCGCTGATTATTATGTGCATACGGCGTCACCACATCAGTGTAATGCTGCAGTGGCAGTTAAATTGTTGCAATAAATTCCCTTATATCAGACCAATAAAACTGTGACTAATTCAAAAGCCAGCACATTGTCCACATTCAAAACTCTTCAGATTAATTCAAATGTACTTGTATTGCCTAAAACCACATATTTGCTTCGAAGGTCAGAATTTTTATATGGCTGTTTAATTCAAATGCAAAGGGAAGTAATCAACATGTATAGTAGTGAAGGTGACAGTTCAGACAGCTAGTCGATGAGAGTTGACTTTTTTCACATTTCTGCCGCATCACACCACAGAAACCACATTGAGGAAAACAATACGTGAATGATTTTGCTGGTATCTGAGTGAACTCCGATGAATTATACACCTCTTCACCAGCAGTGGACAAACAAAAATCAGCCATTCTCTCAATTTTAAACTACAATAAGTTTTAAAGCAGTAGTTTGATAATAGCAACGTGTAGCACATGGTACAGGTTGTTAGTAGGATCAATCAAATTGCACAACATGGAGGGCAAATGCAGCAGTACCAACTGGCTGAAAGAACCTTTATTGTCTCTTCTGTCTGTCAAAACACAACAGCTTTCTGTACATAGTTCATAACCTTCAAAGTTTTATTGTTGACGATACTTTCATGAAAATGTTTTGTTGAATCAGTGCTCACATTCTCCTTTGTCGGCTGGTACGGGTCACTTACCCTCAGAAATGGATACTGCAGGGTATCGTCAAAGTGTGTAGCAAAATTGCAGTGATGATCTTGAATGACCTTCTTCATCTGTACAAAGTTAGGACTTTAAAGAAAAGCCCAGTAAGTCCTGGCTGATCCTAGCCCCACCCCTGTTCAAGGACTTCATGCTGCTTCCGTCTGGCCACAGAAATAGCCTGCCAAGATGCAGGACCGGTAGATTTAAGAACAAATTTTTCTCTGATTCCACTGGCCTTTTTAAAAAACTCTGTGATTTTTGTATTATATTTATTGTGTATTGTCTGTCTGATTGTGTAGTCACTGCTCTCTGTACAACAAATTGCCCCTCAGGGCATGTTTGCTTACGTTGATTTGGTGTGTTGCAGGCTGCAGTAAACACCTGCAGGTCTTAACTGTAACTGAAATGTGTCTTTATCTGGTACACTGAGCATAGATTTTACCATTTAGACACAATTTAACATTTAAAAAACGTTGGCTTGTTATATGAAGTAAAAATAAGTTGTTTTTTTCAAATTTCTCAAAGTAAGGTATTGAATAAGGTATAATTTTGATTGCTAAAATTGATTTGCGGTATCATGGCAGAAGGTCTGGTACTGTATTGGCACTAGCATCAAAACATTTTAAATGATACTCAGCCTTAGTGAGAGCTGCTGCCTGAGCAGAACCAGGCCTTAAAGCCAGGTTATACTAGAAAAGAAAAGTGTTGTCTGTTATGACAATGTGGGGGTTTCCGAAGCTATTTGACCCTCCGATGAGCCGTTCTGATGGAGTATACTGGTGGGTTTACTGTGAAACACGGTGCTTCTCAAGTCTCTTAATTGCATCCGTGTTTCCCTCACTTGCATCTTTTCCTTGCGTCTTAGTCCCGCCCACCGGGGATGCATGGAGAGAGGAAACCAAGCAAGGAGAAAAGGAACAAGGAAATATGTTTCTAGAAACATGAGACGTCCTTTCCTCCAAAGCGTCACATGAAGCGACGTCAGTTTGTGATGACAGTGGCAGCTGATCACAGCCGGATCAGCTGTCAGTCCGCTCTAACAGCTGTAGAGACTTTTGATGGAGTTTGTGTCGGCACACATGTGCACTGTTCTGATACTAATAAAGTCTCAGTCTCAACACCTACACATGAATAATTATAGGTTATTGTATGTCCTGCTCAGAGGCACAGGATCATTTCTACTGGCACAATGCTGATGAAATCTGCATTTTTATTTATTGATTCTGATCGTGAATTCGCTAGCCTATTGAATAACGCAGAATATATATCATGGTGTCTTGGGATTTATTAGGCTAAATGTTTCAGGGAAATTGAAATGATGTAACTCTAAGTCGACGCTCAGTTTTAGCTCCTGACTACTATGATTTAAAGTCGTCTATTTGGACTTAATACAGGAATGACCCGCCTCACACGTGACTGAATAGAAATGACAATAAAATATGTAAAAACATGTTTCTTGCTGACAGACTCTCCAAATCTCTCTGACTTTAGCCTAGTTGTCTCCACAATAAAAGTTAATGGGAGAAATAAAAGAAAAATACAATAATTCTAATAGCCTAAGTAAAGAAAGTTGTGTTTAATGTTATCTATTGTGATGTCTCACATCAGTCCGATCAGCTGCAGCGTCCAATCAATATAACGGCAACACAATAAGGTGGTGTGTTGGTCAGTAAAAGACTTCCGCGAAGGATTCACTGGTGTCCTCGCTCATAGCTCCTCGGAGATCGCTCCTCGATCCTCGGAGCGCAAATAAGAGCTTTTGGACGGTCTGCAAAATGGCGGAGCGGAACAACTTCTGGTTCAAGCGAGGATCGGGGAGCAAGGAAACGGCTTGAGAAGCATCCACAGAAACCCTTTGATATATCCTTCTCTCCTTGGCAGGAGGAGTCACCGTACGTCCTCCAGGAGCCATGTGCCTCCCTCACACCAACAACATGGACAGCAAGCTACAGGGGGCGGGGCCAGGGGGAGGGGCTTCACTTCGACGCGCAGGAGGCGTTCCACTGGAGCCCTTCATACACCAGGTGGGTATGAATGTGTGTGCAGAAAATAGCTGAAATAAAGATAGATAGCTCTGTGATGATAATAATATATATATATTTTTTTTATCTGAAAGAAACACTTAACCTCAAACATCTGAAGTGTATGAATAAAGTCACAGCATGACTTAATTAAAAAACAAAATTGGAGGCAGACTGTCGTCATCAGCTGGGTACACCTGTGTGTAATACGTTTTGCATCGAACAACAAAAAAAGAAAACAAAATTGTAGCTGAAAACCGCCTTCCCGGTCAGCTGGCTCACTGGCTATTGTAGGTTTCTGCTCTGTATTGCATTGCCGTCCCTTTCACACTGCAAGATTTTGAATCAGACATGTTTGATATATGTGATTCGAGTCAGGGAGACTCCAAGCCATGTGGTTATATTAGGATTACTGTATGCCTGTAAACTCCTCACACTACATGATCGTTTGGGCAGATAATCTGTGTAGACCAGCCTCGAGAGTGCGATTATCAGGAGGGACGGATCAAACCCAAAATCTGCCAATAATACTCTAGTGTGGGGCCAACATTAGTGTATCAGTATATATTTAAGTTTTTGTGATACCTGTTTTGCCTGTTTTCTCTCTTAGCTGTGTGTGTGTCTGTGTTTCCAGGTGGGAGGTCACACCAGTATGATGCGTTACGATGACCACACAGTGTGTAAGCCTCTGATCAGCAGAGAGCAGCGCTTCTACGAGTCTCTGCCTCCAGAGATGAAGGAGTTCACTCCTGAGTATAAAGGTCAGTCAAAGCTCACTGATGTTTAGTATTAGTGAAGCCATGGATGTAAGCTGAATTTGTAGGTGAACTACCTATACCGATCTCTACTCACCCTTTTTGTCTGACATACTCCACTTTACAGCCCTATTATCAGATGGGCTTAAGTACCCCGTCATCGTACCCCTTCATGAAGTTGTTCAGTAGAATTTTACTGCAGAGAAAACGGTGAATCTATAGCTGCACATCCAAAATACATGTTAATTCTGTAGTTGTTGGTGTTTAGGCTTGGACCTTTTGTTTCTTTTCCCCTTTTTCAGGTTTGTTTGATCAGTTTGTATTCATACTACTACCACACAGAGATGGTAACCATCTATCTGTTACTTTCAGCTGTCCATTTTACCTTTTCTGCTCACTTGCTAAGTAGTTTGCACTCTCTGGCAATCACAAAACATATGAAGGTGTTACAACTGAGTCAGGTCAGTGGGAAACTGAAGCATGTCCTGTGCAGTCCATCTGTTGTAGCTTAATTTCAGCCACTCTATATTGTGGACACATATT
Organism: Micropterus salmoides; assembly: GCF_014851395.1. Taxonomy (NCBI): domain Eukaryota; kingdom Metazoa; phylum Chordata; class Actinopteri; order Centrarchiformes; family Centrarchidae; genus Micropterus; species Micropterus salmoides. The sequence goes on from NW_024043372.1 coordinate 9,377,201, forward strand.
CTCAGACGCTGGTTCTTGTACTGAGTGTCTTGTTGTGGTCAATTCACTGTAGCCACAACACAAGATTACAGATGATGTTACTTTAGATAAATCCATCTAATCTAACACCACATCCACACATTACTTTCAGATACTGTAACCAATATGAAAGCAACCCACAGACGTAATACTTCAAACCACAGCCTGCCACGTCTACATCAGTTATGTTAACAACAGACAATAAAGACCAGTTCAAATAGCCTCAAACACTTTTAAAACTGGTGCACTTGTGGGATCTTTACTTGATTTTTGTTGTATCATTCATGGTAGGATTAAAAATGTTTTGAATAGAAGTGAAAAAGTGTGCACACCATCTTGCTTCTATCCTTAGGGAAATATGAAATAAGCCAGCAATAAGAGAGACAGCGGGCGGAGTTTTATTCAACTTTTACAGCCCTGCGATACACCTTTTCTGTTTTTTGATGGCATTAAGAGATGTCATTATATAATGGTTGATTATATCAGTCTTTCCCAAGACTTGAACTTGTCCTGTTTTAAGAGGAGCCCATGTCTCTGTTAGGAGAGCTCAGGCCTGCCTCCGGCTACCCCGTATTTCAAACACTGCTCTTAAATAATATTTTACCCCTCTGGGTAGAAGTACGGATGTTTATTGGCAGTGAATTGCTTTAGCTGCTCTGCTCTTCATCTCCCGGCAAAAGGCCATAGCTGATTCCACTTGCTTTTGCTGTAGTAACGGAGCTAAACACACTTTGACAGCCAGCGAACACACACACACGTCATCCTCTCCTACATGTATGTCACCTATTTATCATTTTAGCAAACTATGTAAGAGGAGACGGTGATGAAATCAGGAGTATGGGGGCAGGAATGAAGGGAGGTTGGGAGGTATAGAGAGATTTTGATGGTGGATGGAGGTGTAACATTAATGAAGGCTCTGTTTCCATTAACTGTGCTTGTAAATCACAAAGGTGAGCCAACCAATAAAACACAAGGGCCCTGACACTTTTTTTCTTTGAAGTAAAATGTCTGCCATGAGAATGGTTTGTCAGGAAAGCACTATAATACATTAGCTGTGTCCCAGTTCAACACTACATAAATTATTCTAAACAGGTTTGTAGTGGGGTCACATAGTCACGTTTCTTGTTTGCATACTAACAAGATTATTTTTTAGGGCTTTTTTTGCCTTGGGATGACAGGCAGCAGAGGAGCAGCAAAGGGCCACCAACTGTTCTCTCAGTTAATGAACTCTAATATTCACATAACAAAAGCGGATGGAAACGCACATTAACTTTGGATGGAGAATTGACAGTTGGCATTTTCTTTGCTGTTTTGGTGCACCTCTGGCCAGTTTCAACCAAAGCAGGACTCCAGTCATCCAGAACACCTGTGAGGGTTTGCAGGGTCGTTAAATACCTTGGAAAACAATTATGGTTTCTCTTTGGGAAGTTGAGTTGTTTGTAGAATTCTGAATGAATTTAATTGATGTCCAATGCCGCAAGATATTGTAACAATTTCTCATAGTATTAAACAGTAAAGTGTTGTTTTCTTGTATACTAAGTACAAAAACAGTATACTATAAAGTATTATGGAATTGGGATCTACAACAGGAAAGGTAAAACTTTCATGAGCTAGATGAAGGATTGTGTGACACACAAATGATTACTTAAAACTGTATCCCACCTAACAAACTAATGACATTCCCATAAGTTAAAATTAAGATGGCATATTAGGATTGTCGTTGGCAGCATGTGAGCATCAATTAAGGAAAACACTTAAAAACTTCCTCCCACCTTTGTCCTGCTATTCAGTGTCTCTAGCACACTCAGCTACTTTACATGGAACCTGTTGGACCTATTCCCAATACACTGACCTGCAGTTAATGGTATGTCTGTATTCCTACCAGTTTGCATTACTGGTGTTGTGGGTCCCAGTGCCATGACAACAGTGGTCCATAAGGAGTCTATATTTAGCCCAGGATCTCTGCCCACTACCATTGTCCTGCTGATTAAATAACAGCAGACAGACAGACAGCTGCCCAGGGATGACTTTCTGAATATGTCAAGGTTGTTTCCTCCAGAAACTGTTTGACATTATCAAATTATATTTCTCCTTGTGTCGTGGGTGTGGAGGAGGTGAAGAAGTCCAGTTGTCTGTGGACAGAGTCCACATGCTGTGCTGTTCAGGGTAGGGTAAGGTTTGACTCTCAGTTTGGACTTGATCTTTGGAGCTGATTTCCCACCAGAGAGCAAACTAACAGCAAAATTCAATTTGGACATACAGGGAGGATGTTCAGTGTCTCACTTAGCAGGGATGAGATGCTCTACTCTGTTTTATTAAAGCTAAAAATAACAGTTGTTTAAATAAAACATTGTCATCCTATCTGGGGGATTCCATCTATAAACAGTTTCTCAATTGAATTTCCAGAACATTAACTATGTCTTTATATACAGATAGATGACAAATGGCAGTAAAACCCAACATTAAGCGTGTTGGTAAGTTTTTCTTCCACCATGTGCCTCCAGAATGGCTTTAATTGTTGAGGCTTCGTGGATGTTACTAACAGCACGTCTGATATTTACTGGTGAACCATTAAGAGCTCTTCACACCAGCAGGAGGATCTTAAACTGAATTGTGAAAGTAAACAGGTAAGATAATGGAGGTTTTTTTCATTTTTTTCAGCTGGTTAAAACATGTGCAGCTAAATTCTCTGGAAGTAGCTGTCTTCAATTGTTCAAAACCGATAGAAATACCCACATGAACTTACAAAAATTACATTTTTTTTTTAAAAAAGAGACCCGATCTGAAGGGGACCTGTGATCAGTCGTAGCGAATAGACTAATCAAATCCATAATACAGTGGACTCAACAGAGAGGAGAGCAACACTGGAAGCAGCATTATGACATTATCAGAAGTAGTGTGTATGTGTGCGCACATTTTTATTTATTTAACTGGGGGGAGGACCCATTGAGATAAATTCTCTTTTTCAAGGCCGAACTGGCCAAGAAATGCAGCAGGACAGCAAGTCTGACAGTACAACCCATATATATGCAGTAACAATAGTAACAGCCCACTATCAAAACAAGTACATTAAAACCTCATGCAGATAGAATACTCTAATAAAATGCCTGTTCATTTAAAATAAATTACATTCATCTACAAAAACCTCTGTAATAAAGGATTTAAACTTCGCAAAAGGCACCTCCACCGTGAGGGTCCTTTGCAAGGAGTTCCAAGTAGGTGGGGCACATAGTGCTGTGCAGAAGTTTTAGGGGTGGAAAAAATGCTGTTAAGTAAGAATGCTTTTAAAAAGGGAAATGTTAATAGATTGTATTTATCAATTAACAAAGTGCAAAGTGATTGAACAGAAGATAATCAAATCACATCCAGACTTCTCCAGACAGCAGATGGGAGCTGATGGCCCTCCTAAACATCTTCTGATTGTGAAGGTAGTAAGCATGATGGATCTTTCATCTGCTGCAGTTAAGTGTCCTTGGCCAACCACTGTCTACGGTCCTCAACGTTGCACATTTCGTTGTGCTTCTTCAAAAGAACTTGGACAGCACATCTGGAAACACCGGTCTGCCTTGACATTTCTGCCTGTGAGACCTTGCTGATGCAGTTTAACTAACTACCTTATACCTACCTGCTGCGCTCATTCTTGTAATGGTGTTTGACTTTTAAGAGTAAACTGTCTTCCGCAACCTCAAAAGTTAGCTGAGTTTGGCTTTTCCTCTCCCAGGATTATTCCTCCTACACAGCTGTTTCTGTTTCAGTTAATGATTGTGTTTAAACCTACATATTGAATTGTTCATCAACAGCACCTGTTTGGTATAATTATTTAATCACACCTGATGTTATGTTTACAAAATCCCTGGCTTTGTGTAAGTGGTGTACCTAGAAGAATCAATGATGTTTTTAATGCAAATGGTGGTCATGCCAAATATTGGTTTGATTTAGATTTCTGTTCACTCACTTAAAAAAATTTTTATTAATAAACAAAATCTATTAACATGTCTATTTTTGAAAGCATTCTTACTTTACAGCATTTTTCCATGCCTGCCAAAAACATTTGCATAGTACTCTGTATCTATAAGTAAAATAAGATAAAGAATAAATATAATAATAAAAACATGTAGACATACAGTTACAAAATACAAGTAACAGAACTATATAAACACTGCAACATTTTTTGTAATGAATTGTGTGTGTGTGTTTCATGTTTTATCCCAGTGACCTGAATCCACACTAACCCACGGGGACTTGTGTCACTTTGGAGACTAAAATTATGGTCCCCATGGGTGGAAACTGCTGTTTGGGGGTTAAGCCTTGGTTTTAGAGTTCAGGTTACAATTGGGTCAAGTCTGTGGTTCTCAAATGTTTTCTGTCATGACTCCCTTTAGAAACCGAATAAAGTTCAAGCCCCCCGACTCCAGCAAAAGTGGATTTCATTTTTATCAATCATTAACAACACGGGCGATTAAAATAAAACAAAAAGATTTGGGTTAGCAAAATTACCTTTCATGCATGAGAGCGCTTTGGTCTGCTCAACATCCATGCCCCCCCAGTTTGAAGACCACTGGGTTAAGTATAGGTATGTAGTTGTTATGGCTAAGGTTAGGTTAAGGGTCTAGGGAATGCATTGTGTCAATGAGATGTCCCCACAGGTATAGTAGAAGAAACGTGTGTGTTTGAACGCTTGTGTATGTGCGTCTACGTCGCTCACTGTCCCTCTGGTTGTGGGATGTTGAGATGTGTTGGGCAGCAAGATATGCCCTGTCTCCGTCTCCATGGAGTATTTTTAATTTTGGGAGCCCATTTAGCACTCTGAGATCTGCCAGAGGTAAATGTTCCTTATTTTGTTGAATGTTTTACATAGTAGGAGGAAGTGTGTCTCTGTCACAGCTTCATTTGTCCAACAGTGACCGCACATTGTGTTTTCTTTTGGTTGCCATGATATTGTGTCTTCCTTTTTTTGATTGCCAATTTGTGGTCACTGAGCCTGCACTCTGTTAGGATCAGTCTCTGCTTTCATTCCTTGATAATAGAGAAATATTCTGCCAATTCATAATCTTTTTAGTGCCAGATAACATTCTGATTTGCTTTGCCTTTTAGTTTCTTCTTTCCAGTGCAATTAGTCTCCTTTAGTTTTGAGTGCTGTGAATTGGAGGGTGTCTGCCTCGACAAACAAAATTGTTGTTTTGCAGTGATGATAATGCACCACCACATGATCAGAGGTGATAGAGACTCCTGGATCCACCTTTGGTATTATTAGACATATTCACACGCACCTAAAGACCTGTGGCAACACATTAAGACCCTACCACACCTGATTAGACTCAGTATAATTTGGACCCAGCCCAACTTGTCTCAGATCTTGGTTATTAAGGACTGAGCAGACCCATGAATCTCTTTAAAAATGCAGTAATTGTGTGTTACTTCTTCCTTGTGTGCCGCAATGCTATGACGCGCTTGTCAGTTTTTTATTTAGTATTTTAGAAGAAGAATTATATTTCTCTGGGTCTGTCTGGGTATGGTAATAGAATATATTATTTCTAAACATACTGACAGTATTTTGCTCCGTCCTGTCAGGCATGGTGCTGGTTTGTTTCGAAGGCGACTCTGACGGCTACATCAACCTGGTGGCCTACCCCTATGTGGAGAACAACATGGAGGGAGGGACCGCTGAGCACGAGGAGCGCGACCCCCCAGAGAGGGAGCAGCCGAGGAGGAAGCACTCACGGCGCAGCCTCCATCGCTCCTCCTCCGAACACAAGGACGAGCGACCCGACAGGAGGGAGGCACATGACACAGACACCTCTGAAAAGTAAGATAGTATTAAAGGAAGAGATATAAAAAATAAAAAAACCAGGGGTGAAACAGTTAGTCAATTAATTTATTAGTTGGTGTACAGAAAATTAATCAACAGCTATTTTCATAGTGATAATTTATCAAGGAAAAATTATCTGGTTCCAGCTTGTGAGGATTTGCTGCTTTTCCCTATTTTACATCACCTTTATACTGAATATATTTGGATTTTGGGCTGTTGGTTTGAAGACATCACATAGGAAATGGTGGTGGGCATTTTTCACTATTTTCTGACATTTTATAGACATTTATTGACTCATCCAAAAAAGATGAATTGCTTATTAAAATAATCATTAGTTTGCACACTCATCTGGAGTCTTGCTCCAGTCAGTCATGCCCAGAACACCTCCAACTACAGGCAGCCAGGATGCAGATGATAAGATATAATATAGGTTATAAGATAAGTTTGCCACTTTGCTCCAGATTGAAATGTCTCAACAACTATTGACAAAATAACCTGCAAAGCTAAAGACATTGCCATCAGCCGCAGCTGTACTTTAATTTTACTTTACACGCTAATCTAAGATCATTATAAGAACATTGTACCTGCTAAACATCAGCATGTTAGCATTGTTATTGGGAGCATGTCGGCACATTGGCTGTTTGGGCCGAATAAACACAGACTTGAAAGAACAGTCCAACCGTCACATGTCTAGTGTGATAAAGACAAACTTTTAAATCCATTGTAGATGCGACAGTATGCACAGAGGGCCACCAACAGTAATTTTTGAAATATTAATTATCTCCTCCTCAATGTAGTCTTGCAGAGCTGAAGAGTCCCAGGCTTGACCCAAAGATCCACTCAGATGTTCCCTTCCAGATGTTGGACTGGAACAGTGGTTTGAGTTCAGAGAAGATCAGTTACAACCCCTGGAGCCTCCGCTGCCACAAACAGCAGCTCAGCCGCATGAGGTCTGAATCCAAGGACCGCAAACTCTTCAGTATCCTTCCTCAGCCAATCACATCCACTGATACTCAACAGGTTTTTTTTTTTCATTAGACAAAAAAGTGAGGGAGACCGTGAGATGCGGTTTAAAGCTCTGCGTCAAAATACTTTGTACAAGATCAAAAATAAACAAAATATGTGTATAAAAGCTCTGATGTTTTACAAAGTATCTGTTGGAATGCTAGTGTTGATGGCTTTAATATTATCCTCGAGAAGTCAACTACTGCCCTGGGCTCTTGATTGGTGGTTTTAGTAGTCGACTAGTTAAGGTAGTAGTGTACAGGTTCAATAAGAGGCTCTGAATGTAAATGTTAGTGAGACTGTGAGAATGAGGACAGGAATAAAGGGGAGGGTGGGAGGTCAGAGGTTGTCTTTTGATCTTCAGCTTCAAAGGGAGCAGGCTGCAGCTGTGTGGAAAACACAGCAACACACACTCACATCAGTGTTCAGTCAACGCAGATTCAACAGGGCTTCTGTCAATGAAGGTTCTCTGTGCAGATACATTGTACATGGTTGAGGTTTTTCTGCATTTCAAAAAAGAACTTTCCTTTAATCCTAAAGAGACTGTATCATACAACAGAAAAGGCAGTGGGCATTGTGAAATATACGTATAAGCCATTTACTGTACTTTAACACACAGTAACACTGTGACAAAGATAGGTGGAAAAATAAAAGTTACAAGCAACAAAAAAAATCGACATGTAAATGAAATCTTCAAGTAGCCTATAATGTATTCAGAGTGATTGTCTGGAATATTTAGTCTCAGTGAAAGCTGTGTTAGCAAATTTGCACACTTGCCGTAAAGGGAAGGAGGGAATTCACAGTGAGCATTTTTGTGTACTCACCTGGAAATATTTTTAATAGACGTGGAACAGACTGATGGAGAAATAATAGTATGACATTGCAGAGATATCTCTATGGCAGCGGTTCCCAAACGTTTTAGGCAATGCACCCCCTTCCGGGTATTTATCTATCTATATCTATATATATATATATATACATACATACATACATATATATATATATATATATCAAAATATGCGTATCTATCTATCTAAACATCAAAATATGCGTGTCCCTGTTATACCAGTAAACATGCCCGAAGTTACAACTACGGAGTTTTACTCAGTGACACTCTTGAAAGTGACGGCTTTTAAATCAGTCGCTCTCCCCTTACTACCCACTTTCAGCTGAAACACAACATCCATCTGTCTTCTTTTCACTGCAACTCTGCATCGTGATGTAACATTATATATTTATTAAATTAAAAAGTAACCGTGGCAGTAAAACCTTTTGTCATACTGTGATGGTTAGACTTTGTAATCAATCCACAGTTTACCTGCGTGCCGAACCATGTGAAGGGAGGTGGGGGGTGTTTTCATGACAAAAAAATAACATTTCGAAACATCCCTCTGCTGTTTTCTCACAAATCGCACGCTGTGTGGAGCCTTATAAACAGATGACATGGACTAAAAGAGGATCCATGTGAGGATTTGTTAGTACAGTGCTTGTGTCTCAGCCCGAGAGGGAGAGGGGAGAGAGAGAGGGAAAGAGGTGTGTGAGTAGCCATTTTCTGTGAGCTAACTATTAATAATAACGTTTTTTAAATTTAAAATTAAATATACAAAGGAAAGTTTTCAATTCAGTTTTTTTAAATGAAAAATTCCACAAAAATATAATTGTTGTAGTTCTTACACTATTACACCACCATTACATTTTTCCTGTCGCGCATCCCCTAGAGGCAGCTCACCACACTTTGGGAATCGCTGGTCTATGATATTATGCTGTCCACATTTCCATGAATGGACAAATTCTCATATAGTGGGCGATAGTTTTATATACCTCATCTGTAAAGAGACCGTTTGTTTGAAACAGGCTTATGTTACAGACAGGCTTTTATTTCTGACTGGTTTATATTTGATCTGATCATCTGTTTTCTGACCTGCTCCTTTTTTAATTTTCTTGTAATGAAAGCTCAAGACTTCCTCCACGTGTTGTCTTGATAAGTTCACTATAATGGATATTTCCACAGCACTAATTCATCAGCACAACAACACTTTCTATTTTCAACAGAAACTGAGTAAATGTCAGTCTCTTTGGTTTGCCCCTTTTTTAAATCAATGCTAAGCTGAAACTCAACACCTGTTGCAGATTACATCACATTGTTACAGCAGCTGAAAGGGCCAAGGGGCTGTTAATGTGAAAAGCTTGCAAGAAGTGCTTATTGACAATAGCTTAACATTGACATTAACGTTAAGTAACGTTAGCAGTTCTACAACTTTCTTTTGTGTAAGAAATGCAAAAGAAATAATTAAATGTGATTCAAGTACAGAACATTATGAGCTGTTTGTATGTATCTCTCCTTCCTCTGTGACAAATCTCCAGATTGGGTAAAGATCAGGGATGGTTCGCTTGTCAGACCGACTGCTCCTTAACGGCAGTGTTTCAACCAGAGTTCCTGTTGTTGGAGAATGTGGTTCACCACTTCTCTTACCCCTGCATCCTGGACCTGAAGATGGGCACCAGGCAGCATGGAGATGACGCCTCTGAGGAGAAGGCGGCCAGGCAGATGAAGAAATGTGAACAGAGCACCTCAGCGACGCTGGGAGTCAGAGTTTGTGGCATGCAGGTACAACAAACGCTACTAATGTGCAGACAGCATCGTCAAATGTGTCGCAGCATCAGTTAATGACATGCACATACACACAGAGCCATATGTTGTCAGTGTTGATTTTTAGGCTCCAAAAATAGGTAAATAAGTTGGATTCTTGACATAGGATGTTGTTGCATTCTTCTAACGGATTTTATTTTGGAAATATGACTGCATGTGCAGCATAATTACATGATTAAATGCATTGAACAAGTGAAGGTATGTAAATGTCTTTAATGTGATCAGTTTGCACTTTTCAATCTGTCTCTGCAGGTGTACCAGATGAACACTGGTCAGTACCTCTGCAGGAACAAGTATTATGGCCGCGGTCTGTCAATTGAAGGCTTCCGCCAGGCCCTCTACCAGTACATGCACAACGGAAATGGTCTGAGGCAGGACCTCTTTGAGCCAATCCTGAATAAGCTTCGCAGCCTGAAGGCGGTGCTGGAGAGGCAGGCGTCCTATCGCTTCTACTCGTCTTCACTTCTCATCATCTATGAGGGACAGGTGAGTCGGGACTTAAAACACTTTGAAGGGTTAAAATTTGTGTCTTGGTGTCAAAATAAATCTGCTGTGATGTGATGATGTGCTTTTCAGTTAAACTAAGTGTGACAGGATTATTTTATTATTCAGTGAACACCTGTCAGATGACATAACTTTGTCATGTTTTGTATTCATAGCTCAGAATGTTCATTATAAAAGCAAGAGGTGAAGCTTGAATGAGGTTTGTTTACATTCCACAAATGTAACTGCAGCCAAGCCTGGATTACCAGCCAGGCCCAGGGACCCCGATCACTAAAGGGTCCCAAAGGCCAAGATGAGCTATGCAGCAAGTACTTTGTTGTAATTCCATGTAATTGCATTTTTTTTATATTATATATTATAGTATAATTAACACTGAAGTGTATCTATCTATCTATCTAAACATCAAAATATGCGTATCTATCTATCTATCTATCTAAACATGGCGTATTTCCTGCATTTTGACCTTTTGTTGTAGAAGGGCCCTCTATTAAAATTAAGTGTTAATATCATGCTTACATACATATAATTCATCTGTTTTCAATCAAATTATAATCAAACTAATTTAGGCCTCCTAGTGAGTTAATCCTGCCCTGACTGCATCACACTGTGAGATGTTGGATACCTCTCTTCATGCAGACACCTCAACCAACCAGTGCAGCAAAGATGTGATCCCTCACTGGCTTCTCACCCAAAAACACAACTGTTAGAACATAAATATAAATAAATATCATACTTATCCCTGTGTACTGTGTCCTCACCAGCAATATATATTAATCCTTTTTATTTAGAAAGGCCTTAATATATAATCTTCTCAGATTTAAAACCATTGTTCACTAAAGGATAAAGGTTAGTGGAAGGCAGTGTTCCCAAGTTCAGTATTAACCAAATACTAAACTTGGGAAGACTGCCTTCCACTACTTTGCACCTTTTATAAATGGACTAAATCACAGAGGATTTTGAAACTGTCTCATCGTACTTGCAGATTTTAAACTTTTAACTTTTGAATCCATTTAGTCAAGAAACGTTATCTAATCCGCTTTATTTGGAGGTCACACTGAAAGCGAGTGTACCAAAAACGTCGCAATAATCCCTCACTGCACAGTGAAGTGTAAGTAAGTACTGTGGGTCAAAGTGGGTCTATAAACTGATGGATGTTTATAACAGGTGATGATCATATGTACGTGTTGTTTGCAGCTGGTTTCTGCTGCCCTCTAGTTTCCAAAAAATGTTTAATTTGTCTGAAGGTAAAAAAGATGAAAACATTTCTTTCTCAAACTGATGGACAGTTTAAAATTACCTGAACTGAAGTTTGGTTTTTGTTCATATTGATCACTACTGTGTTTGATTCTGTCGGTAGAAACCTGAGGGCCCTTCAGTCCTCAGCTCTGGGCAGCATGCAGCCTCGCACCAGAAGACTCCTGCAGCCACTGGAGAGCCCCGCTGTGGCCCCGGGCCCCATGCACCTCCGGCCCCCGATGCTCCCTGTGAAACGGACATGAGCCGGAAGCCAGACCCACGGTCACTGTCCTCTCAGGGTCCTGGACTGACGGCTCCACCCTCCCCATCCCCTCGTCCTTCCCCAAAGGCCCCGCCCACCAAGTCAGACTGCCACGCCTTCGTCCCCCCTCTCTCCTCGCCTCACCCCCATCCAGACTCCTCCTCCTCTCCTGCTCCCAGCTTACTTCCCTACCTCCCTCCTCCCGCCCCTCAGCCCCAGCAGCCCCCCCTGGTGGACGTACGTATGATCGACTTCGCCCACTCCACCTTCAAGGGTTTCCGTGGTGACACGGCGGTGCACGATGGGCCGGACCGGGGCTACGTGTTCGGACTGGAGAGCCTGGTCCAGATCCTGGAGAGCCTGCGGGACGACAACCTGCCATAGCTCCGAACACACACACACAGACACGCACGCACGCACGCACACACACACGCACGCACACACACACACACAGACAGCTTGTTGTTAGTTCAGGTCGTGCCGCCGTGTTTTCAGCAGCTGTGAGACAGTCTAGCTGTAAATATTGAACAGGGTCCTTCAGCACGTCACCATGGCAACACAGGCATCCTACAGTTGAGTAGTTACTATAGCAACAGCCAAGAGGTGGGACAGTGGGAGCCCAAATGGCCGCAACTTCAAGCTGATATGGAGACACAACACACATACATGTTTGTACTTCTATACTTGTGAGGACCCTAATAGTCATAATGCATTCCCAAGCCCCCAAACTTAACTATTACAACTAAATGCCTAACCACAACCTTCACCCCAAACTGACCTCTATCCTTAAAGTTCCCCTACACTCGAAAACGTATTTTTCTTATTCAGTTGGATGTGCAGAATGATGTATCTGCAGGGTTTGACACTAGAATGCTTTGTTTTCACATTTGTCTGCTGAAGAGGGGAAGTTTCTCTGTGCTCACCTTAACTCTGAGTTTAACACGTGTACAGACAAGCATCACAGTTAGCGTGGGAGCCAGTCCTGGTCTTGAGTGAGGATGTATTCTTTAGTGACATCAAATGTTTGCATATTCCTGGATTCAGGATTTTTCAATCAGGGACAAAGAGTAGATTTTAATGAGATCACTTTTTAGAGAAAAAACATACTTATATACATATTTTTATATGACTTAAAACATGTCTGGAGGGGATGTTTTAAACTCAGATTTAAGGTGAGCACAGACAAACAAACGTCAGTAGATGAAGGTGAAAACAGCCTTCTAATATCAAACATGCGTCTTTCTGCAGCTCAAACATCCAAATGAGTAGAAAGCAAAACACATATGAGTGGAGGAGGTCTTAAACCGTAACATCAAGTCAAACTTTGACGGATCTAAGGGAACATCCAAACTGTCCTCACTCACAAGGTCCTTAACTCTAATTGGTCCTCACCAAGATAGACGAACAAGATCACACAGACACACTCAAACTCACACACATCCTGGGAACAGTTGTCTGTGGCACAGCACAGCGGGACAGAGCGTCTTCTCTGAACGACCAATCAACTGGATCCCAGGGGCTGCCCACCCCCCGACCCCAGCTCCTCTCCTCGTCACTCCTCTTTCTCTACAGAATCCAAACCTGGACAGGTGAATAGAGTATTTTGAAAACGCACTCAGAATCACATCCAAGCATCTGTTAAAGCAATAGATGGCAACGATAGACCGCAACTATTTTCAGCAGTGCAGAGGGCAGCATCACCCACAGGGAGAACGGCGATAAAGTGCAACAGAAATTTGCATCATAGAAGTGGGATTTAAGAAGAGAATATAGATCATTTCTAAAACGCTGTGTTCTTTTTGGGGGGCTTAATTCAAAAACATTAGTAGTTGATGTCCTGTAAAATCATCCTCTGGGTTATTGTGTAATATCGAAAGCATAGGTGTTTCTCCCCCAATTCTGGTCTGGAGATATTTTTCTTACTGTCAACACATCCAGTGAAAAGACCCAAACCAATACACACTTAATCCACAAACAAGTATTATCTGTGCATCAATCTCTGATATATCTTATTCCCCCGGGCCACAGAGCTCCATTATTATCCAAAAAGTATTAAAAACACATCAAGTGAGTCATTTTGTTGCACATGACATGACTTGTACCTTCATTACCGTGAAGACACACTATAGTCTATTATGATTCCATCCCAAATACATCATCCTGCTGCAGTAAAATAATGCCTTAGCTCTATTGTCATGCAATTGTAGCTGTTCTAAATTTTAAAAGCTTTAAAAACGTTTTGTCCATGTTAGCCTTTAAAGATCAAATCTCCAGAGCTACTAATTGATGTTTCCCTTTGCTGTTTCCAAGTCATGAATGAACTTTCAAATCATTACTTATAAGCCAAAAATGACAAGAAGTCCTTAAAGTGCTCAGAAAAGAGTGTTTTATATGATCAAAATCTTCAGAAACAGCTACTTAATGGACTTGTGTATGGATTGTTTTGTCAACTATACATTTGTGAGCTATTCTTAAAGTTACAGAAATTTCATAAAGTGTTGAGAAACAGACGCATTGTTGGTTTGGGTCTTTTCATGGGATTTGTTGACAGCAGAAAAATACAGAATAAAACCAGCCTTGTTCTTTAGGTTTTGGCTGGGTGATATGGTTGAATGACAAGAGTATTTAATAAGAAAGAATATTTTCTTACTTATATTATATACATATATGTGATAAAATCACAATGTGGCAAAAATGCGCAAAATCACACAAAATAATTAAATTAATGCTCATTGCAATGAACTGTTATTCTTGAAATCAGAAAAAAACTACAAATTTTGCCAGATTTCTTCTTAGAATCATTCATTTGGACAGGATTTTGTGAAACGTGATGTTTTTAAATCATCATGATCAATTCCACTGGATGTTTTTAAACTGTTGAATTATTCCCCAGCCTCAAATGTGTCACATACACACAAAGCATACAGTCCATCATCGTGTAACTGTCAACAGAAACGGCCACAGTGTCTCATTTGAAGATTTTAAGGTTTGTCTCATCTAATTGGTCCTGATGAGAGTGTTAGCCAATCACATTTGTCCATTTATGCTTCCTTCAACAAGTTCCAGAGGCCAGCTGTGAAGCAGCACCGCCCCCTGCTGGACAGCAACAGGAACTCAACCCCAGGAGCTGGAATAAGAGAGCAAATATGAATATTTTATTTTTGGTTTATTGAGGTGATAATTTATTTTTTTATTGTACCTTAACCCTAGAGTGGGTAAATGTTTTGTCTTTGACATGTCTTCACCCCAAATGTATAAAATGTAAAGAAATTAAGTGCATCAGAGACACAATGTGTGAAATGTCAGGAGAATACGCAGTATTAATTGAGCTAACTGAAGTCTGTTTTATTTGCTGCTCACTCGGCTTCAGTCTCATACTTGAGTTGAGTATCAGACAAAACCACATTGTGTTTCATGACGAAAACTGTTGCAGCAAATCCAGACATCAGTCAGCTCACTAAGCCCAAAACTTGTGCCTGCTGTGGAGTTATTGCTCAGGTGGGAAGCTCAATTGAACGTGTGCGTTCACGCACGTGTGTGTGTGTGTGTTAGTACAGGGATAGACGCCATCTTTAGTCTTTGGTTTGTTTCACTTCACATTTAACAAGTTGGTAAAGAACTGCATGCACATTAACGTCCTCCTGTTCGGGTCAGTTTTCACCACAGCGACAAACATTCTTGTTACAGTCATCACAGGGTGTAAAGCAGCCATGGTTCATGTGTCCTCTCAGATCATGATATTTCATCATATTAGCCTCAATGATCAGTTATTCAGCAGCATTTTCTGCATCTGACTGCATCCTGACTGTTTGTTAGAACAGTAAAAGTAAGTGAGATTAAATCTTTCCAGAAGCTTTTGGGCTCATGTTGTAATTGCTGACCATAAAAAGTCATCCAGCTCTGCCCGACAGGTGAATCCTGCTGCAGCACATTGTCATGTGAAATGGTTTTGATACAGCACTGCTAGGTCTCTCCAGTCGGCATTATAGTGCAGAAAATCTCAGTACACATTCACTAATAGCCCCTTTTGACCAAATAATAATACAGAGTCAAATTCAAGTCCAATATTCACTCTCTTAGCTTTGTTTTTGAGCCAGTCACTAACTGTCTGTCGGCTATTTGTTGCTGAGGGGAGAGAGTGAATCAAAATAGTAAATTTGCAGCCGGACAGATAAACAATGAGCTGAAACTCATTTTAAAGTTCCACAAAGTTGAGGGAAGCTGCAGATTCAGGTGATGATCTGTAGTGACCCCTTTCACTTTGGGTGATTTTATACATTGTCATTATAAAAATATAAATTATAGCCACTTCAATGTCACATTCCTCTGCGTTTTCATCACATACGGAACCGTAAAGTTTAGGAAAATGTGACTGACAGATTAAAATGGCTTATTTGAGGCTTTTTTAAAAACTTGTTTAGACAACAACAGTTATAGTGTTGGTTTTTCAGACTATTGTTAGTGTCTGAGCTTGAATTTGAGAACAGTGAGATGTAAAGAGATTGAAAAGGAGCAAGTTATAAGGATCTGCTGACTGTTGTTTCTATTTTAGTAGGTAAACTGTTAATCTAAGCACACCTACCTGTCAGTAGGTGGGCTACATTAATGTCAAATTTCAGTAACATTCAAATATATATCTTCAGATTTTGAGCTGTTGGAAACACGAGACAAGACATTTTGGGACGTCACGTTGAGCATTTTTCACAAAGTTTCTGACATTTTATATTTTTTGCTGGAGCAGTTTCCAGGCTTCAAGTATTCAGAACTGCAGATTCTGCCCTGATAGTTCCTGGACCATCAAAAAGTCCTTGTTCAGGCTCGTCCTGTGAAAATGTTATGGAGTTCCTCAAAGGTTCCTTAGAAAGTTAAAGTTAAAAAGGACGATTAGTACTGAATACAAGCTGCACTTCCATCACATCACCCTCAAAACCCAACCATGTCATCCTGAACTCAATTAAAAGAGACCTTATATTGTTATTATGACATCTGTGTCTCGTAATTATGAGATGGTTATCCTGTAATTGTGAGGGTTTTTTTATGATTTTGAGTCATAACTATGAGATAATGCCTCCAATTTGTTTTTCTTTGATTAATGCAAGGCCCTTCTGTAGATGTTAAATCATAAGTAAGAGATTTTACTATTGTATTTTCAACTTAAATTAATATTTTTACTTAGGAAGTCAAATCTTTTACATATCTCATAATTTGAAACAAGTAAGTCAAATGCTGATGTGTCATAAGTTTGTCTCATAATCAAAAAGTTGTGTTTCACAATTTAGATGAAGAAAGTCCTTTACATATGTCACCTTTTTGTATGTTTCAGGACTTTTTAGGGGTTCTTTATTAGGGAGTCGACAGCATAGAGATGACTGGAAATGAGGGGAGAGAGATGGGGAACAAAGGTCTCCTGGCTGGACTCAGAGTTAACGTTTGTGGTCAGTTTATTAAAATTCCACTGATTTAGCATTGCACCCCAAAGCCAGTTTCAAAATCGATGCAGCAGACACAGACACCAAAAACTAGTGCCTGCATTACCCATAATGCAACTCAACCCCAGACAGTTGTATCAAAGATACAATGTGTTATGCTAGTAGTTGCTAATGAAGCCTTGAGCCTTTAACCTCAAGCGAACTACCGACATCTGGCAAACTCACCTCTCTCTAACTCCCAGGTCAACATTTTTGAATGCCACCCACCAAAGTGGCTTGTATGAGTGACTGCGTTACACGTTACTGCCTGAATTCAACAAGCATCTCGCAGGTGGGCGGGTGCTTAGGCCAAGACCTGGTCACACCCCCAGATTTTTTTTAATTTCAAACTTTTAGTCTTCAGCCGCAACAGACCTCACTTGCTTCCTCGGGATCCACAAACGGCTTTATACGATGTTTGTCACATACGTAGTAGAAGATCTACCAAGACCTGTGAAAAGACTTGGAGTTCCCCTTTAAACCCCATCACCACCAGGGCATTGCGTATATCATCATTTTGAGTTGGTGGCTTTTAATCTTGATTTACCATCCATTATTTATTTTTGTCGTTCCCGCATTTGTTGTTCTTTTGAAGCAGATGAAGATCTATAAAGTGTGACTGAGAGAGAAGTCTGCATATTTAAAGTGAGGTGACGGCTCATCAGTGAGTTTCAACACAACATGTGGAGGGGTTGAACTCAGGTTGTCTCGTTCTTAAAGGAGGTGTCTGTGACCTCTGGGACTTCCTACTGTGTGTAGTCCACATCTTTTGATGTGTCACAGCAGAGTTTTCAGATCAGATGGTCAAATGTAAAAATATTCATCCTGAATTTTTCATATGGTATTCAATCTTCAAAGCCAATTTATTTCCTCAAAAAACAGATGTTTCAAAATCTTCTTGCAGCAGTTAAAATAAAATCTGAGACTTCAGTGTGACTTGGCTCATTTCATCACATACCTGTTTGTTTCATGTCGAAGTACTTTTATGTATTGTAAATACAGGAAATCATCATAAACCACCTGTAAATGCCACTCTTCATTTAAATTAAAACATTAAGAATAGGAGGCAGGGAAACATTTAAAACATCGGAGATCAGAGTAGGTAAATCCAAGAGCGTAGGTTTGGTTTCAGAAGTGGCAAAAGTAGGTGGATGCTATTTCCTACATATATATATTTATATGTAAATACTGTATATATTCCATATTAATGGTAATCTAATAAAGAATTTAAATGAATAAATTGAAGGGTTATTAATATAATAATCTTTACATTTATGTAGTTTTCTTTGACAGACCTCATGCTTTATAATAGTTATTTTATTTGCATCTTTACTACAAAGTATCCTGTGCTTTTGAGGTAAATTGTTCTGTTTTAAATTGGTTGTTTAATTTTTGGGAGATTTTAGTCAAAACTACTGAGATTAATCTAATTTCATAAATAAATAGCTTTACAACACTATTGTCTGTTAATATGTATTTGAATTTTCGCACACACTCATAGTTCACTAATCAAAACACACATAAAATTATTGAATTAACTTTACGAAATACATTATGCGCTGTTATTTCTAAACCATGGCATAATAAATTACTTTTTTGGCCACTAGCAGGTGAAAGAACTCCACAACAACCTGAAACAACATCACAATAAAGTTGTTGTGGCTCACATGTTAGCAATCTCCTACATCCATACACATAAACAGCAACATGATCATCCCATTGGGCTGAAAATAATCCCCCAAAAATATCTGACTCTTTAGCTGCCAAATGTTCAGATTGAGCCGTCTGTTAAACCTGACGACTGCTAACCAGCACCATGAGGCTCTTCCTGGCACTGATTCTGTTCTGGTGTGGTGTGAAGGATTATTTTGCTCTGTGGATGTCAATGTTAGTCCATCTGTCCACCACTTTGATCCAGACTGAAATATCTCAACAACTATTGGATGGATTGTCATGCAATTTTGTGGAGACATGGTCTACAGACATGGTCCCCAGAGGATAAATCTTCATGACTTTGGTGATCATCTGACTTTTCCCACAACCATTAAGACATTTTTGTGGGAAATCTCTCAGCTATTGGATGGATTGCCATGAAATACGGTGCATACAGTCATGTTTCCCTTAATTATAGCACCATCATCCGGTCAAAGTTTCATTTGTCCAGTACTTTGGTTTATGACTAAATACCTGCAAAACTAGTGACATTTCCATCAGCCTCAGATGTACTTTGTGCTTTTAAAAAGTGTAACTGTTACTTCTGTAACACAGACAGAAAATGCATGTTTTAGTCTCAAACACAAGGAGTGAAATGTTATATTTCATCCCATAGTTTGGGTTAGTTGTAACATACGCCGGGTGAAATGTAACATTATGTAAGAAGGAGGATGAGAGAAACATGATATTGAAGGCTTTTATTCAACACTTTAAGGGGCTATATGTAGTGTTCAGTGGCCGCTAGCGTTGCAGTTTCAGATTGCATCCACTACTTTCCAAAGCGTGTGCTCATGCGCATGCTCACACCGGAGACAGCTTCACCCAACATGCTGGAAACTCAGGTAAAATCCCACTGCAACTTTACAGTAATATTTTTATCAGCTTGAGGATGAACTAATCCATGCTTGTTACATGAGAACATTACATTGACTACATTTAGCTAACATATGGTGATGACACATCAGTGTTAGTTTGCTTGCCTGCTTTTCTATTAATATTATCTACATTTTGTACATTTTCCACCAGAGAGGCTTTGCAATGTGAACACAGCTAAATTTATTTGATGATAATGAAAATGGTAATCGCGCTAGCTTGAATATTATAATGAGATTGTTGCCACACTTTATAAAAGTTAGACCGCAGGGGGGGTTCAGAGAGATCAATGCTACTTCACCAATGATGCAATGAATCACAAACTCACGGTAAGGATCTATTCGTGGTTTTATTTTGAAAATGTGCTACGGCTTTGCTAGCTGTTTCTCTCTGTCTGTAATCATCACTCTGTAGTCTGATTGGTTACAAGTTGTGAATAACAGCCTATCAACACTCACGAGACACATTTTTCTTGAAAAAATATGTGTTCCTGAGTATTGGTATTATAACATTAATCTAATTTGAATGTTACAAAGCAAACAATGGCAGATCCATGCTAATGTAGCTGGCTGCCCCTGCCTCGCATCATTATTGGTTTTAAAAAAACAATCCGCTTCACATTTGCTTTGCACCATAACATCAGTTCTTGCGGACTGAAATCAACACTGACATAATACCAGTGGTACACAGGACAGTAATATGGGTCACGTCAGCTGGTGAAATAACGTGGAAATCCATACAAATATATTATTTCGCAACGGACAACTTTAGCCGGCAAGCTAACGTTATCTAACTTGAGCCAACTAAAAGACAAAATCACAATATATTTCACATTCTTTGCAAGAATGATAGTTTACTTCTCCAAAAGGATGAAAGCCAACCCTGGGTTGGTTTTGTCAGTTCTAAATTTAGTGCTGGCCTGACAGGCTTCAGCGCATGAAACTATAATGTTGTTTATATCCTTGCGTGGAGTTTGTGTTGGTCGTTTTTTGGTGTTAGCAGACTCTACTTCATTAGTTGCGGTGTTGTCGCGGTGTGTACGGTTCAGAATCAGTAGGCAAGAGGCTTGGGAGCACGCACGCCAGAACTTCGACTAGATTTCTTCACATTGGACGCAGAACGGTGGCTGTTCAAGGGACAAAGAAATCAGGCATGTAGTTAATTTTTATGTGAGGTTACAACCTGTTTACAAATAAGCAGTAAAAAGGGATTAATTGAAAAGTGATTTCTTTAAAAAACTTCATATATAGCCCCTTTAACAAATTTTGTCTGTCTTCTCACTTCTGCGTCCCTGACTTGCTGCTGTGCAGTTGCTCTGCCGGCCATACAGGTCGTACTCCCGGTACAGGATGTAGTCCCTCAGTCGACCTGGCAACGGCAGGAAGCTCGGGAAGACATGTGTCCGGAGACGCCGGCGACCAAGACAACGACGGATCCGCAGACGACAGAGATGCTGCAGACAACGGACGTTCTCTGGAGAGGACGAGGAGGAAACATGGAGAGGAAAGATGAATAAAGACCACTGGTTGTATTCCTGTTTCTCACATTTTCTATTGTTTCTGTTGTCACAGCCACGGCAAGGAGTGAAAAAGTTTAATATACCTTGCAGCTTGCAGATGTCGGGCCACTGCTGCTGCTCCATCAAAACTGCCTTCAGCTTGGAGCAAAAGTTGACATGATCCACGTAGTCCAAAAGTATGCGAACAACCTGACCAGAGAGGTTCTTCAGCCAGGAGACAGTGATCACCTCACAGAACTGCAAAGACAGATGGACAGGGGTCTGACTGAGCTGCAGGTGCTCCACACCATCCTTCACACCTCTGTAATGACTATAAAAACAAACTGCGTTCTGCAGAAAAAACTGATTTCAGACAGATTCTGCTTATCGTTAGCTTGTCACTCAGTGTACCACCAACATTACAATGAGTTTTCTTCGCTTGAAACAGCTGCTCACTTTGCAGAAAGGTATATGTCAGCCACTTTCATTACTGGCAGCTCTTCCAAGCACAGAGTGTAAAAAATAGCCTAACCTAACGTTAGCTAACTAAGCTGTGAAAATGAGGCTCATGTTGGTACTACTCTGAGTGACTAGCTAGCGTCGCTAACTGTTATGTTATCCAAGACATTGAGGTGATGATCAAAATCATCAAAAACATTATATACAAAAATGAACAGTAAATAATATTCACATTATGTACAAAGTCAGCTGTGAAATGTGAAGTAACTAACTAGCACTGTGAGGTGATCACTAAGTTTGGAGGTGAATGTTACTGTAAAGTTGACGGGAAGTAAACAGACGAGCAGCTGGTAAAACGGATATACGTCAGATGACATTGTGCAAGTAGAGAATATCACAAATCTGCATCAAGAGGCTTTACAATCTGTACAGTTTAGGGCAATCTTCTTTCCTTAGACACAAGGTAACATGCTTTGTCCTCCAGTGGCTCTACAGTGTGACATCCATGATGAACTGGTGTGCTCTGTTCATTACCAAGCTGTCTTTGATCACGCAGTTGGTCCATGCTTCGAAGCCTTTAGGGATGTGGGAGTCATTACCATAGGGACAGTCAAAGCAGCGCCCAACATCATAACCATAGTTACACAGCATCCTGAGGACCACCTAACAAACACAACAGGCGAGATTAAATACAACAACAGTTATCCTCATAAAAGGTGAGAACTGTACAGAAATACATCAGTAAAGTTAGTAAAACTGCGCATTCCAGTAACATTTTTGAATATGGACATTTGTGTATGTTTTAGAAAAGATTTCTCCAGTTTACCTCGTCTGTGAAAGCGTACTGCAAGGCGGAAGGGAAGTGTGTTGTGTTTACTTTGCAGTAATAGTTGACGTTGGCTCCAAACGTCAGCAACAGGTCAATCAGCTCATAGTTTCCCAAACGCAGTGCAACCTTAAAGACACAGTCACTGGATCAGCAACACAGGTTTCTGTTGGTGTTTTGAACTTTTTTAACCAAGTTATTAAAACTAAAATTTAGGAACAAGATGGCGCTCACTCTCTCTCTTTCTCTCTCTTTCTCTTTCTCTCTCTCTCTCCACCTGTGCCTTTTAATCCAATCACCTGCACATACTTATATAAGCCTTTTGGTCTTTGTCAGTAAAGCTCATGGTGGACAGACTGACAAACAACAGTGTCTATACACCCAGTACTTCTGTGCAGCATCTCAAACAATAGCGCTGGTTGCCAGATATGATTGTGAGCACAGGCTTTGTTTTTGGTTTCTATATGTGCACAATGGTACCAAACATAGAAACCTCAATGTGGAGACAAGAGTTTAGAAAGCCACACAGAGTCCCTGCATGACCCTTGTATAGTTCCAGGATGTAACTCCCTGTAAAAGCACAAATGAGATATGATTTGTTTTATGATTAGCTGTAGAAGTGTTGGTAGGTGTAGTTTTGGACTGTACAGTGTCACGTTAACAATTTCCCCCTGCTTGCAGTCTTTATGCTGAGCTAAGATAACCACATTCTGACTCCAGCTTTGTACTTGTACATGAGATTTATATTCATCAGCTCATCTTACAAATGAGTTGAGGCAATTTGTGTTTCTAAACTGTTAAACCCTTATTTTATGTATTAAAGGGGCTATATGTAGTTTTTTAATGAAATCACTCATTAAATAATCACCGCCTATTTGTGAACGTTGTAACCTCACAAAAAAATAAACCACACACTTGCTTTCTTGGTCACTTTAAACAGCCACTATTATGCATTTTATGTGAAAAAATCTGGTCGGATTTTCTGCATGTTTGCTCCCAATCTCTTGCCTACTGGTTCTGAACTGTACACACAGCAACAACACCGCAGCTAACAAGAGTGGGGTCTACTAACACCAAAAACAACCAGCTCCCAGCCCAACATAGACTCCAACACAAACTCCATGTCAGGATAAAAAACAACAATAAAGTTCTATGTGCTGAAGCCCTTCAGGCCAAACGGGAACCCGATCGATGCTGGGACACGGAATGGTGTTTGAGTCACGTCTTAATTTTGGATATAAAAAAATAAGGCAGAGTTGGCTTTCATCCTATTCGACAGGTAAACTAACATTTCTGCAAAGCATCTGAAATTAATTTAGATTTTTTGACTCAAGTTTGATAAGCTTGCCTGCTTGTAAAGCTAGCCTCACTACTTCACTGGGTAAAGCATTCTTATTACTATCCAGTGTACCAGTAATATGTCTAAGTGTTGATTTTAGCCTGCAAGAAATGATATAATGGTACCAAGCAAATGTGGACCGGTTTGTTTATACTAGCACATAGTGATGCAAGGCAGCCAGCTACATTATCATTGATTGGGCTTTGTTTGCATTGTAGTAAAGTTTCCTGCATTATGTGTAATGCTGCCTCTTATGTATGTCCCTGTTTTGGTTTGACCAGCGACGCCGACTTCTCCATCATGAGTTCGAGCCTCCGCAGAATCACAGGCTTGGGAATGTAGCTGTTGCAATCTGAAACCACATCACTATAGGCCACTGAAAACTACACATGGCCCCTTTAAGTTTGAGGATTTTTCTTTCTCGTTTTAACTTTGGCACATGAAGAAAATAATTTCACCAGTAAAATCATCTTAACAATAAACTCTTTGGCTCATGGAAGGTTAGCTAACGTGTACAAAAAAGAAGTTCCTTTTCCTTCCTCCTTTAAAAGGGACTCTCCCCCAGAAGTCTGCTTTCAGTCATGACAATGTGTTGACGCTGTAACACACAAACACACACATGCCTGAAGACATTTGATTGGGTCTTGGTTGGCCATGGCCCCGCCCTCCAGCAGCAGTTTGGCTGATGGCACGTCATTATTGGAGACTGCGAAGAAGAGCACAGACTTCCTCTCGTCGTCATAGCCTCGTTGCACCCAGGGATGGAGCATGTAGTTGGGATCATAACCTGCATCCAGCAAGGCCTGATGGGAGTTGGGCAGGAGAGACATTCAGTTGTTGTTGATCTGTTGTGTGTTTAACAGACAGCTGTCAGCCAATCAGAAGTATTTTCTAAGAAATCAAAATGCAAAAGAAAAAAATTGAACATTGATTAATTATCTACTTTTGTAATTTTCAGGCAAACATTTGCTGGTTGTGTAAATGTCATCTCCTTAGGCTGTGGGAAATTACAGTATAACGCATTACAGTATAAAGTATTTTTCAATATTTTATGCCATTTTCTAGACAAAACAACAATAACGGAGAAAGAATCAGCTGATTAATTCATAGTAAAAAGAATCCTCAGCACTGACCAACCAATCCTGAAAAATACCTGCATTTATGTAGTCATGGCTGATTGCTGTGTTTTGCAGTGGATTTGTGACTTTTGAAACACTTGTGTTGCCAACAGGGGTGTTGCAGAGTCCCCTCAGATGGACAAACTATGCAACAACAACACTTGTAATATCATTGAAGGATCCGTCTCTCCATTTATTTTTTTATTGTCATTTATCGGCTGTTATAAGACAGATACCAATTTATCTGTAATTATCTCTGGTTAGCTGATAATATCTTGACGCTGTTTTATTGGTCAGGCTCTTATGCACACACCTTGATGCAGTGTGGGTGTCCTCCTGCAGCAGCAGAGTGTAGAGGACTTATCCCGCTGTTATTTACTTCTTCGATAGAAGTGACTGGAATCAGCAACTTCAGAGCTCTAAGGGAACACACGCACGCACACACACACACACACACACACACACACACACACACACACACACACACACACACACTTTATCTGATGTTATATTTTAAAATATAAATAAATATGAATATTTTTGCTTTAACATTTACTCCAGGTTGCCTTGGTGTGCAACACTGTGGATCGGCATATGTTTTGTGTTTGTGCCGACGTTAGCATCGGCGCCATATTCCAGCAATAGACGGATAACAGATGGATTTTCAGACAAAGTCGCCTCGTACAAGATGGATGCCTTATCCTTTGCCTCGGACAGGATGTCCGCACCTGCAGGACAAACATGGAATTTTGTACAAAAAAAGATTAGAAAAATACCCACTTGATAAGACTGTTGAAGCCTCATATTAGCTGAATTTATTTAGGAGACAGATTCTCTAATCTGCAAAGGAAATAGTAACTTTAACCATCAAATAAATGTAATGGTACAAAGTATAAAGTAGCAAAACATTTAAATATACAAGTAAAGTTCTTAAATTGTACTTAAGTGCAACACTTGATGTACTTTCCATCACTGTAGAACTGCAGGCGAAATAATAAAGCAAAGAAAGTGTTTTAGAAGAAGCTGTATAAATGACAGCCTTAAGTCAATACTATCTTCTGTCTCGCCTGCTCTTTGCCACCGGTCTGACTTCACCTGAAGATAAATACTCCTTGAAAAAATATTGGCATCTTGTCAAATGCTAAAAATTGAACATCAAATCAAAGATAAAGAAGTAAAAGAAACCACCAGTTTCAAATGCAATGAGTATCCATCATAAAGATGACGTCTTTATTGATGTCATTATTAAGTGAGTTAGTTTATCAAAAATACAGCATTTCTATTTTTTTTATTAGACCTCCATTAATGTGTTAAGGCGGATTTCAGAATACTAATTTAATTCACGTTTTTATGATTTCATTTTTAGTTGGATCACCTCTACCTTAACGTGTAGAGACATCCGTGCCCTCTCACCTCTACTCAGTAGAATCTCCATCACCTCCAGGTGTCCTCCCTGAGCGGCCAGTGCCAGCGGCGTGAGGCCGAAGTTGCTGCGAGGGTCTGGCTGTGCTCCAGCCTTCAGCAGCAGAGTCACCAGAGCTGATTTGCCCAGCTCTGAGGCCTCGTGGAGGGGACAGCGACCGTAGCGGCCCTTCTGGTTCACCCAGGAGCCATAGTGGAGCAGCAGCTTCACCAGGTCAGTTCGGTCTGAACGGATTGCTGCAGGAGTCAAACTTTTAGATTTTAACTGATGAACTCAGAGAAGGAATAAAAAGGTGTAGCCCACATCACAGCTTGACCTGTGTTCACACCGAATGCAAAGCCCACGGCACGACTGAATACAAAGTCCATGCAAAGACGCGAACAGATGCAATTCACACCAGGTGGCGCGAATGAGGCTTGTGTGGAGAGGATCGGTGTTGTGTCTGAACTGCATTTATGCTGAGAAAAGATGTGGATGCAAATCTCGGCAGGTAGCCTACATCATCTGTTCTGATGAATTATGCATCCACCTCTTAAGGTCCTTCTCTACAGAAGCCCTAAGCGGCCATCCATTGAAATATTTTTTTACTTCGTTTCCTCGTGATAACAGCATAATTTTTTCGTGATCTCGAGATAACAAAACAGTAGTTTAACACCCATTGGAAGGAGCGTTTCTTAATGATAATTTCAGAATGGCTTTCAGTGTCAGTGGTTAGCTCAGTTGGTAGAGCACAGGATTTCCAGGCTAGGGGTTGCATGTGCGATCCTCACTTAAGACCAATTTTTTCTTCTTTTTTTTATCTGTTTTATAATCCTCTTCAACAAAGTTCTTTCGAAGAGACTGTTTCACATGTTCACAATGAACCATGTGCTGGACTGTGATTGGTCCACATCCATCAACCTATGAACTTTTCCTTTCCCCATCATTCCCAGAGAAAATTCCTGTGCTTCTCATTCAGCGGAAGCCAATCACAAATTTCCTGACAGCTATTTCAGAACCTTTGAAATAGCCATCGGGAAATGTGTGATTGGATTCCCCTGAATCTCTTCATAAGAACTTTGTTGAGGAGGATAATAAAAACACACAAAAGAAGAAAAAAAAAATCGAAAATGGGGATTGAACATGTAATTACGAGTCCTATGTTCTACCAAATGAGCTACCCAGTGAAAAAATATTTTTTTTCTTAAATTATTCTGAAGAAACACACATGCCAATCCCTGTATTCAACTATGGTTTGTTATCCAATTATTGCGGGATGGATGGTCACTTAGGGCTTCCATACTTTTCAGACACTTTGCTGTGCACATTTATCAACTGCGGTTATTACCACATATTTTTGCTGAATCTCAAGGAATAACGTTACTTAGTGTAATAAAATCATAGACTGTAACGCTGTTTTCTGCCGTCCCTCTCTGGTAACATTTACCAGAGAAGAGCTCTTAAATATTGGACTTTCAACTGCTCATATTATTCCACCGCTCCTTAACGAACCCGGAACTTTCCCAGAGTTATTAGTTGGAGGAGCAGCAGGTCTGTTTGGGATCCTTCGGAAATGGCGCAGGGGAAAACGAGCAGGCGTGCCGGTTAAATTAGACAGTGGGGTTTTTGCACTGCGCTCTCTTCAATTCACCCGGCGAATGTCTGCTCTCTGGCCAACAAAATGGACAAACTGCTTCTCCTCAACAGAACTAACTCGGACTTCTGCAGATCTGCCGCCCTCTGTTTCACCGAATCCTGGCTCACCGAGCACATCCCGGACAGCGCACTTCACCTACAGGGATTTAATCTCATCCGCGCGGATCCTGAAAGGGAGCTCACGGGAAAAACAAGGGGAGGCAGACTCTGTTTCTATATAAACGAAGGTTGCTGCACAGATGTCACAGTGTTGGAAAAATCATGCAGCCTCGCTTAGAGACATTATTTATAAACTGTAAACCTTTTTATTTACCGCGGGAGTTTTCTTCATTTGTCCTGGTTGCTGTTTACATTCCACCTCAGGCCTGTGTTAGTGAGGCGTTACTACAACTGGCTGACCAGATAACTAATGTGGAGAAAAAACATCCAGACTCCCTGCTCATTGTTCTTGGAGACGTCAACAGAACAAACCTCAGCCACAAACTCCCAAAGTACAGACAGCATATTAAGTGTCCCACCAGGGACACTAACACACTGGACCACTGCTACACTACATTAAAGGATGCCTATCGCTCTGTTCCCCGTGCAGCCTCTGGTTCACGTGAGCCACCTCTTCCAAAGGCAGAAGATCAGGAAGGCTCCTGGCCCCGACGGTGTGTCTCCATCCTGCCTGAAAATCTGTGCAAACCAGCTGGCCCCCATCTTCACACAGATCTTCAACAGATCACTGGAGCTGTGTGAAGTTCCCTTCTGCTTCAAACGCTCTACAATCATCCCAGTCCCCAAAAAACCCTCCATCTCTGGACTAAATGTAGTCATGAAGTCCTTTGAAAGACTGGTGTTGGCCCTCCTGAAGGACATTACAGGCCCATTGCTGGACCCCCTGCAGTTTACCTACAGGGCTACCTGCACGTCCATCACTGTCTGGTTTGGATCTGCCACCAAAAAGGACAGGGACAGACTACAACGGACAGTCAGGACTGCAGAAAAGATCATCGTTGCCAATCTCATCCGCGCGGATCCTGAAAGGGAGCTCACGGGAAAAACAAGGGGAGGCAGACTCTGTTCTCTATATAAACGAAGGTTGCTGCACAGATGTCACAGTGTTGGAAAAATCATGCAGCCTCGCTTAGAGACATTATTTATAAACTGTAAACCTTTTTATTTACCGCGGGAGTTTTCTTCATTTGTCCTGGTTGCTGTTTACATTCCACCTCAGGCCTGTGTTAGTGAGGCGTTACTACACCTGGCTGACCAGATAACTAATGTGGAGAAAAAACATCCAGACTCCCTGCTAATTGTTCTTGGAGACTTCAACAGAACAAACCTCAGCCACGAACTCTTTTTCTGGGATCCTCTATTTCCCAGGACCTGAAGTGGGAGCCCAACGCGGACACCATCATCGCGCCAGCTCAGGAAGCTCAATCTGCCTAAGGACCTGTGGATCCACTTTTACACAGCTATCATCCAGTTTGTCTTCTGCACGTCCATCACTGTCTGGTTTGGATCTGCCACCAAAAAGGACAGGGACAGACTACAACGGACAGTCAGGACTGCAGAAAAGATCATCGTTGCCAACCTGCCCTCCATTCAGGACTTATACATTTCCAGAGTCAAGAAACGGGCAGGAAACATCACTGCAGATCCATCTCACCCCAGACACAATCTGTTCCAGCTTCTCCCCTCTGGTAGGCGCTACAGAGCTCTGTACACTAAAACCAACAGACTTAGGAACAGTTTCTTCCCACAAGCCATCACTCTGATGAAAAGCTGATTTCTGACTCACAGTGTCAGGAACAATTCCTGTGCAATAACCCAGTAACTCTGTCTCTAATCAGCCACCTGTTTACTGGCTAACACTTATTATTTACTCACCATTCTCTATTTCAGTGCTGTTCATACTGTTATATTGTCAATATTTGTCAATATGTCTATATTGTTTTTGTCTGATTTTATTTTATTTTTATTATAGTGATTTTGTATTTTTGTCTGAGTAAGCACATTGTGAGCAATGTACAATCCAGAGTCAAATTTCTTGTATGTGTACACATACCTGGCAATAAAGCTGATTCTGATTCTGATTCTGAGAAGTAGGGTCATTATTGTATTATTTCTAATGGAACTGCACTTCCTTTTTGCAACCAGAAGAGTCGCCCCCTGCTGGCCGTTTCAGGTTTAATGGACCCTCATTCGCATCAGATCTCTGACTGGAAGATTCACGCTTCAATAAAATATTAACAACTCTAAACGTTCATAAAATGTACACATTTATCACCGTTGATGAACCCCACAAAAAAATTTACAGCATTTAAAAGCAGCACTTGGAGGTGCATGCAATTATTGGCAGTCATGCAAAATTCAGCATAACACCGGTAGAGAGGAGGGACAGAGCCTCTGCTCGCCGACTGAAAACTACTACACAATAGTTTCTGGACAAATTAAGCACTGGAGTTGCTCCGGATTCTGCTCTGGAGCTCAGGGTGAATTTATTTTATTAAAACAACTTTTTAATTTTAATTTTGGGGATTAAAAAGTCACTCACACTTTTCAATCTATCTGCAGCAGCTAGCCGCAGAGTTTCCAACCTCCACTGCCATAATTGTAGCCATCGGCATAATTTTGATCCATTTATTGCAATTAAATCACAGCAAAATACCGTTATCAATCAGATTGGGGTAAATATTCACAGGTTTTTAGCCACAATCGCTTAACTGGCTTTGAGGCAGTGAACTGCTGGTCGGTGTTCAGCCTACCTATGACAAGTGGTGTGTCCTGGTCATGGTCGTGGCTGTCCGGTTGAGCTCCATGTTGGAGGAGGAAGGAGGCGTTTTCTATCAGACCTCGTTCAACTGCCAGGAAGAGTGGAGTCTTACCACAAAGAGTACAACTCTTCACAGAGTGTTGGCCTGAAACTGGAGAACAGGATACTGCCTTAATCAATTTGATTAGCCCCTTCAACATTCATCACATCTCTGCTTCATTAAAGGAGTTTTATGTTATTGTGAAGCTGCACAGAATCTGTTTAAAGTGAGAACAAACCTCTGAATATGAGCTTAAGGATGGTTTGGTTGCTCTGAGCTGCTGCTTCATGGAGAGGGGTCCAACCTCTGCTGTCTGTCTGTGAAAATGTGTTTCTCTGTTGGACACACAGATCCTTCAAGAGCTTCTCGTTACCTGGAGGGATGGATGAAAGGAACAGCAAAAGAATGGAGATACACTGTCCCCTTACATAAGTACAATTGTCCATTTGTCTCTGTCAGTTAAACTGATTGATGGGCCTGGTGGATAGACATTGTGGTGTTGAGTGTTTGTTTGATTGTAATTTATGTAATAAGTGTAATTTATACTTCTGTGTCAAATTTACGGCGTAGGTGACTGCGTAGGCTACGGGGCTATGCCGAGGCTACGCCGTCGCCTGACATGCACCTCCTCAAAAATGTAACTACACGTTGAGTCAACGGAGACCATGAGCACTGTGATTGGTTGCCTGTGTAGCTTTGCAATGTCTCAGAGACGACAGGAAGTGTCCCACACTTTGTGGTAACTTTTACTAGCAGCCAAAATGGCGTCTGTAACACGGTGGATCAGTATATTTTGACTGAAATAACTCATTTCACTATCAGAATGTGATCCATTCTGTCGATAACATTGTAAAAGTTACAAAAAAGTAACAGCTGCATGTATACAATTTTACCCCCATTCACGTTAGCGGAGGGCTAAACTGGAAGTTAGCCTGCTTGGTCGGCCAAAGTCAACACAGTGGACGATGTAGCGCTACTGCCGACTAGCGTTTGGAAGTGTAGTTGCAGAATGACGGAGACACCTACACACAAGTATAAATGCCTGGCTACGTGCGTAGCCTACGGCGTAGCTATGCACGTAGGCCCTACGCAGAAATATAAATCAAGTTTAAGGTGCATGTTCTTTGAGATGTATCCTGTCAAGTCATTGGCTTTGTGATGTTTGGTGTTGATGTAGCAATTACCGTAATCCAAAACAATAAAGTAACCTTAAAATGCAAAGTGTTTTGAAAACAATTGCCATGTGTCTTTCTCTGTGTGCTATACACCAAATGTGTGAGTTGAAACCTGTTGCTGCTATATGTTTACATAGGTTCTATCACTGATGTAAGGTTTGGTTTTCAAGCAGATCCAGAAACGGACACAGACGTGGACGGAGAGGTGCATGTAAAAGATTTTAATGAACAAATAATGAATGGAAGAAGGGCTGGGCTGACAAAGGTAGGACGTTGGCAGGCTGGTGAGGGTAGAGTATGGCTAGTGACTGAGCTAAGGCAGCTGGTGGTGGTGGTGGTGAATGGCTGGACTGAGACAGTGGAACAGGAATCCTGAGGCACAGGAGAAAAAACACATTAGCAAAAAGCACGAGGGAAACAAAATAAACAAATAAAAATAACAAAAACAGACTGAAAAGTTCTCTGATGGCATATCAGCCAAGAGTCACTGTCCCAAAGAATAGACAGAACAAACTGGCGATGAGTGGCAGGAGACACGGAGTATTTGTGCTGAGGGTTGATGAGCTTATTGAAGCCAGGTGTGGAGATGAGCAAGGGGAGGTAAGCCACGCCCACAACACATACACGGGAGGAGGGGACAGAGAAAACACAGGAAAAAACAGGGAAAGCTGGAGTTGAGGACCCCCCTCTCTCAATGGGTGGCTCCAGGTGCCCTACCAGGCTTGTCGGGATGCTCCAGAATGAGGGTGGCATCCAGAATGTACCAGCAAGGGATCCACAATTGCTCCTCAGGACCATAACCCTCACAGTCCAATAAAAACTGGGACAACCTGCCGTCCAGAATCCGAAGTCAGCATAGTTGTCAATGATCCGGGAGCAGCAGAGACAGGCATGAGCAGTGAAACATGGAGGTTAGGATGAATTTTCATAGAAGCAGGCAACTTAATTACGGAATTACTTAATGACTTTGTCATTTTCAAATGGCCTAACATAAACGGTGTGCCAACTTATGGCATTCCACCTGGAGAGGCATGTTACGGGAGGTCACAAGAGGAAAGCCACACCTTCTAACTGAGAGTGGTCAGCGTTGGCTTCGAGCTGGTGAGCTGATGAGAGCGGACCGGGCCTCCCTTCAAACCTGGTTACACCGACCTTAAATGGTAGGTACCGCCACCTCGCTGTCCAGGACTGGGATAAGGTTGACAACCCAGAAAATCCATGAAAGGTGTCAGTGCTGGTGAGAGAGTTACATTTACATTTACTCATTTTAGCTGACACTTTTGTCCAAAGCGACAATTGCTATACAGGTGCTGGTCATATAATTCGAATATCATCAAAAAGTTGATTTATTTCAGTAATTCCATTCAAAAAGTGAAACCTGTATAATGTATACATTCATTCCACACAGACTGATATATTTCAAGTGTTCATTCCTTTTAATTTTGATGATTATAACTGACAACTAATGAAAACCCCAAAATCAGTATCTCAGAAAATTTGAATATTGTGAAAAGGTTCAATATTGAAGACGCCTGGTGCCACACTCTAATCAGCTAATTAACTCAAAACACCTGCAAAGGCCTTGAAATGGTATCAGTCTAGTTCTGTAGGCTACACAATCATGGGGAAGACTGCTGACTTGACAGCTGTCCAAAAGACGACCATTGACACCTTGCACAAGGAGGGCAAGACACAAAAGGTCATTGCTAAAGAGGCTGGCTGTTCACAGAGCTCTGTGTCCAAGCACATTAAAAGAGAGGCAAAGGGAAGGAAAAGATGTGGTAGAAAAAAGTGTACAAGCAATAGGGATAACCGTACCTTGGAGAGGATTGTGAAACAAAACCCATTCAAAAATGTGGGGGAGATTCACAAAGAGTGGACTGCAGCTGGAGTCAGTGCTTCAAGAACCACCACGCACAGACGTATGCAAGACATGGGTTTCAGCTGTTGCATTCCTTGTGTCAAGCCACTCTTGAACAAGACACAGCGTCAGAAGCGTCTCGCCTGGGCTAAAGACAAAAAGGACTGGACTGCTGCTGAGTGGTCCAAAGTTATGTTCTCTGATGAAAGTAAATTTTGCATTTCCTTTGGAAATCAAGGTCCCAGAGTCTGGAGGAAGAAAGGAGAGGCAGAGAATCCATGTTGCTTGAAGTCCAGTGTAAAGTTTCCACAGTCAGTGATGGTTTGGGGTGCCATGTCATCTGCTGGTGTTGGTCCACTGTGTTTTCTGAGGTCCAAGGTCAACGCAGCCGTCTACCAGGAAGTTTTAGAACACTTCATGCTTCCTGCTGCTGACCAACTTTATGGCGATGCAGATTTCATTTTCCAACAGGACTTGGCACCTGCACACAGTGCCAAAGCTACCAGTACCTGGTTTAAGGACCATGGTATCCCTGTTCTTAATTGGCCTGACCTTAACCCTATAGAAAATCTATGGGGTATTGTGAAGAGGAAGATGCGATACGCCAGACCCAACAATGCAGAAGAGCTGAAGGCCACTATCAGAGCAACCTGGGCTCTCATAACACCTGAGCAGTGCCACAGACTGATAGACTCCATGCCATGCCACATTGCTGCAGTAATTCAGGCAAAAGGAGCCCCAACTAAGTATTGAGTGCTGTACATGCTCATACTTTTCATGTTCATACTTTTCAGTTGGCCAACATTTCTAAAAATCCTTTTTTGTATTGGTCTTAAGTAATATTCAAATTTTCGGAGCTACAGCATGTGGGATTTTCATTAGTTGTCAGTTTTAATCATCACAATTAAATGAAATAAACAGTGAAATATATCAGTCTGTGTGTAATGAATGAATATAATATCCAAGTTTCACTTTTTGAATGGAATTACTGAAATAAATCAACTTTTTGATGATATTCTAATTATATGACCAACACCTGTATATGTTAGAGGTCGCACGCCTCTGGATGAACTAGGGGTTAAGTGTCTTGCTCAGTGGGAATCAAACCCGGGTCTCTTACACGATGTGTCTTAGCCAATGTACCATCGCCACCATCATTATGAGCATACTCCCTTAGGACAACTGTTTGCGCCAGGTGGATGGATGGAACTGTCAGACCACGGGACCAGAATACATGGAGAATCAGAAGATCCATCTGTGGGTTGCTGAGGGCAGTTAAGTGAGAGAACAAGCCTTGGAAAAACGGCAAATTGTGTTGTCTAATGATGGAGGGTGTGTGAAATTCAGAAAGGCAAGCTTGGAGGAATTTCCCCACTGGCGAATCTGAGACCTAACAGGATCAGGCACAAACAGTAGGTTAGGAGGTCCAGTATCTGGGTCAGGGTGAGTGTGCTGAGCCTTCCAGGCAATGGTCCGGTCTCAGTGTCACGCGTAGCAGCAGCCACCAGGCAGGGAGGACAGAGAATGTCTCTTGCTCTGAGTTGGGTTTCTCAGGATCAGATTGGCAGGAGAAAGGTAGGTTTTTGTGGTCCATCAAGACTACAAAACGTTGTTCAACTCCTCCAGTACTTACACCACTGTAAACAGCTCACGATTTTCCACATCATAGTTATGCTTAAATAGTTCAAGGAGACGAGGAGGGACGGATTAGACCAGAATCTAGGGAGTCATGGATGTTTTTCTTCATAGCCTCTCTTTCAGGACGGGAGAGGTTATAAAGTTGACTGGAGGTTAAGGGCCACAACCAGGAAGTCAGTTGTGGTGTACAGTCATGGGGTCTATGTGCAGGCAAAGACACAGCTTATTACTTGCTAAACACCTCAGCTAAGTCACAGTAAGTGGAAGGAACTAATGAGGGGTCAGGACACTCAGGAGCCGGCGTTTCAGTTAACTGAGTAGCGAGAGTGTGTGGTTGAGGTGTGGCTCATCAGGACTCCCCCGTTACTGTTGAGCCTTCTCTTTTTGGCAGAAGGAGACACGAGGTTTGGGAAGTGGAGCTGAGGGACAGACTGGTGCAGGGGTTGGCAACCTTTACTATCTACAGAGCCACTTTTGGCCAGAGAAAGAAAAAAAAATTTGCAAAACAATATTTTAGCCCTTTAAATGCATGAACCACAACCTATTACTGTACATTAGGGTATCGACATTTCTAACAGGTCTAAATGACCATTCATTCATATGTTTTACCACAAGGTGGCTGCAATAGGCCTGTATGTTATTTATGATTATTTGGCTACTTCAACTTTGCATTTCCAAAAATTGTTTTAGTGGATTTATGACAGTATAAAAGTACTACAATAAAGAAAACAGTTGAAACTAGTTCTTTTTACTGGGGATGCCATTTCCAACAAAACTGATTTGTGGGGAAAAATTAGAACTTAGAAACTGAGTAGCTATTGATATTTTTTTAGGGCTAGTTTGAGACCTCAGTGTTTATGGAAAATAAATGAATAGCCCAGTGTGCACAAAACACAATGATCAATTAATTTATAGAGAAAATTAAAACTTGCTAAAAGAGGTAATGTGTTGCACAATAATAACCTAATAAAAAATGCTGTTCTCACCAGTTTAATGGGATTTCTGTTTCTAAACATCAGTGCAGATATTCTTGATACCAGGGCTATAAGATGTAACAATTTGATCTTGACACGACTGAAGGCTCTCATCTGAGGTGGACTAATATCTAACGATATTTTGACTTTATGTAGTTCATGCTTGAGAAAACTGGCTAGCACATACGTTGCAAGTACGTTGATCCGAAATGGGACAGGACTCCAAATGCGTCTTCATATTGACATTGTTGTCTGCAATAACTTTCCATGTTTCAAACAAAAGTTTGGCGGGTTTCGGGAGTTTTTCAGTATCGCTTCGTTTGTGGTTTTGATTGAGAATAGCCTTCTGACAGGCAACATCTTCGAGCTCAGATGTCAGGATTTTGAACTTAGATACACATTTGTCATTGTCGGCCAGTTCTATTTATTTCAAGTTCGGGTAGACTTACTCCTGTGAATGAAGACAGGGATGGGTCAATGTCCAGAGGTGTAACAGGGAATGATAGTAGCATTCTGATGATCAGACACTGTAAATAATTGTTGATGTAATTGTTTTCTTCTCTGAACTTTCTCAGAGAGGGGAAGTGCAAAAGCATGCCTCTCTGTACATCTCACACCAACTTGCACTCAAACACTAAAACAACTTCCGACAGCTGCTGGACTGTCCCTTTCCCTGGAGACTTTTGTTCAGTGTGTTGAGGTGACTTCTCATGTCCACCATGAAGTGCAACTTCTCCAGCCAATCATGATCTTCCAGTTCTGGGTAGGTCTGGCCTTTGCAGGAAGATTTTCAAATGTTCTATAGTGGAAGTTGGCCTCTGAAGTTAGGATCTGACAGCCCAGACTTCTCCCTAGATCGTTTACGTAGTTGGTTATCGAACCAAATACACAGGAAAATTAGGGAATCTAAGCTATTTGTCTCATCCCTAGCCACTAACTCATCATATCATTTACTTTATCAGAAAGCCCACAAATCAAAACTCCCTGTAGAGCGACTTAATTCCCACCCACTCTCTGATGCCCAAAGTCTCAGCTCCACAGAGTATTCTGTGACTGAACTAGAACGCTGGCGAAGGGAGAGAAATCTGTTGGAACGCTTTCTTTCCATGAACAGGATGGACAAAAATGTTTCTCATCTCAGCTATAAATGTTAAAAAAGAACTACAAATCAATGACCCCTCCTCCGACAAAGTAGTAGCCCACTGAGATGCTTTACTAGTAAATAAACCAATAAGTTTAATAAGACCTCAGATTCCCAGATCTCCGGAGTAATGCTGTACCGGACATGGTGAGGGGGACTATGGCTGGAACGCAGCGGGTGAAACACTCCCAGCCATGGCAGAGGAGATGGACAGGTGAGTGGTGATTTGATTAATATGGCAGCCGAGTTGAGCAATACTGGTGGTTGGGGTTCACAGGGTGTCTATGTTGTCCAACCAGAACACCTTGAGAGGCTAAAGCTCATCTGCTGGACTCTGTTGCTTTCTGCTGGGTATTCTGTTCTGGTTTGATTAAGAAGACCCAGAAGCAGACACAAACAATGGAGGGAGAGGTATAAGTAAAAGTTTTTAATGAACAACAATGAATGGATGAAAGGGGTTGCTGGGCTGACAAAGGCAAGAGGCAGGCAGGCTGAGGAGGGTTGAGTATGGCTGGGGATTGAGCTGAGGCTGCAGGTGGTGGTGAATGGCTGGATTGAGATGCTGTAACAGGAATCCTGAGGTACACGAGAAAAACCACATTAGCAAAAAGCACGAAGGAGAATCATAAAAACACACTAGAAGGTTCTCTGAATGCAAATCAGCCAAGAGTCACTGTAGCACAGAGTAGATGGAACAGTCTGGTGATGAGTGGCAGGAGACGTGAGGTATTTGAGCCGAGGGTTGATGAGCTGACTAAAGCCTGGTGTGGAGATGAACAAGATGCCAGGAGAGGTGAGCCGCGCCCACAACACATAAACACGGGAGGAGGTGACAGGGAAATCAAAGAAAAAACACAGGGAACGATGGAGTTGAGGAGCTCCCTTGCTCAGTGGGTGCCTCCAGACGCCCAAACCAGGCTTATCAAAATGCTCCAGAATGAACCAGCAAGGGATCCACGATCGCTCCTCAGGACCAAAACCCTCTCAGTCCACTAAAAACTAGAACCCCCAGCTATGGGGTTCCAGGGAGCCAGGTGCCAGGAGAGGTAAGCCTCACTCCAACAACACATACACACATGTACAGGAGGAGAGGAGGGGGCAGGAAAAACACAGGGAAAAGCTGGAGTCACAGCCAGAGTGGTGACAAATGAACTGATGTGTTAATTTGTGTTTAAACTGCGGAGGCTGCCTGCCTGCATTACACATATGATCCGCACACAAGATTGACCCATCTGTCTTGGAATAGAGTAATAATAATAATTCTGAGGGATCAAAAAGTGGAGGTTCAGGAGGCCCCAGACCTCCATGTTTCCATGTTTAGCTACAGCACTCTGACTGGAGGAACAGGGGATCTGATACTTTATTTACCCAAGTTACTATATTTACCCCCTCCAGATAGGTTTGTGCTGTGAACTCATGGGCAGACAGCGTGTTGTTAGTGATATTGAAGAGTCAGTACCCACCACATCAGCATCTAACTGGACCTAAGTGACATTTGCAGGTATGTTTACATGCTGTTTAATGTGATTTAAAGAGCAGATATATATGCTGTAGCAACTGCAATTTTATTTCAGTTACCTGATGGTTTAATTTGCATTCATTTATAGTAAATCACAACAAAAGCCGTCACCTTGTTACAAGCCTTGTACCCCCCCTCACCTTGTCTTATAGCAGTGAAGATCGAGCTGCTGTCTGCAAAGTCAGGCCAAGAGCTGTGAGGAAAGAAGATCGCTAACTATGTTAAACATATCAAACACAAAGTAAAACAAAATTCTGTTTAACTACACAGGAAAACTAATCCAATCTGATGATAGCTTCACCTGCTGGGAATAATACTGATGCAAAAAGTTAACATATCGAGCCTCTTGAGACCAACATTTGTCAAGGCTGAACGTCCCACTCTCTTTTAGAAGACAGTTTAAAGTATTACTTACTTCTGAAATCTGGTAGGTTCTTCCACCAAATTTGTATTTAAAATTCCAGATTTCAGATTAAAGAGATAGTAAGTAACTGTAATCCAATACACTTTTTTTGTTAAATTCAGTGTGTATTTCCTCATGGTTTTTGTGTGTGCTCTGAAAAAAATCTGTCTAGAAAGTGGTGTGGAACTTGCCACACAACATCCAGCCAATCATCAATAGGTGGTGTTAGTGCTTGTGCACGTTCTATACACCAGCACATTCAAACATGCTGGACTCTATGCACCATGGCCGGCTCGTGACATACAGTGGGTACGGAAAGTATTCAGACCCCTTTAAATTTTTCACTCTTTGTTTCATTGCAGTCATTTTCCAAAAATCAAAAAAGTTCATTTTATTTCTCAGTAATGTACACTCAGCACCCCATCTTGACAGAAAAAAACAGAAATGTAGAAATTTTTGCAAATTTATTAAAAAAGAAAAACTGAAATATCACATGGTCATAAGTATTCAGACCCTTTGCTCAGTATTTAGTAGAAGCACCCTTTTGATCTAATACAGCCATGATTCGTTTTGGGAAAGATGCAACAAGTTTTTCACATCTGGATTTGGGTATCCTCTGCCATTCCTCCTTGCAGATCCTCTCCAGTTCTGTCAGGTTGGATGGTAAACGTTGGTGGACAGCCATTTTCAGGTCTCTCCAGAGATGCTCAATTGGGTTTAAGTCAGGGCTCTGGCTGGGCCATTCAAGAACAGCCACGGAGTTGTTGTGAAGCCACTCCTTCGTTATTTTAGCGGTGTGCTTAGGGTCATTGTCTTGTTGGAAGGTAAACCTTCGGCCCAGTCTGAGGTCCAGAGCACTCTGGAAAAGGTTTTCGTCCAGGATATCCCTGTACTTGGCCGCATTCATCTTTCCCTCGATTGCAACTAGTCGTCCTGTCCCTGCAGCTGAAAAACACCCCCACAGCATGATGCTGCCACCACCATGCTTCACTGTTGAGACTGTATTGGACAGGTGATGAGCAGTGCCTGGTTTTCTCCACACATACCGCTTAGAATTCAGGCCAAAAAGTTCTATCTTGGTCTCATCAGACCAGAGGATCTTATTTATCACCATCTTGGAGTCCTTCAGGTGTTTTTTTAGCAAACTCCATGCGGGCTTTCATGTGTCTTGCACTGAGGAGAGGCTTCCGTCGGGCCACTCTGCCATAAAGCCCCGACTGGTGGATTGCTGCAGTGATGGTTGACTTACTACAACTTTCTCCCATCTCCCGACTGCATCTCTGGAGCTCAGCCACAGTGACCTTTGGGTTCTTCTTTACCTCTCTCACCAAGGCTCTTCTCCCCCGATAGCTCAGTTTGGCCGGACGGCCAGCTCTAGGAAGGGTTCTGGTCGTCCCAAACGTCTTCCATTTGAGGATTATGGAGGCCACTGTGCTCTTAGGAACCTTAAGTGCAGCAGAAATTTTTTTGTAACTTTGGCCAGATCTGTGCCTTGCCACAATTCTGTCTCTGAGCTCTTCAGGCAGTTCCTTTGACCTCATGATTCTCATTTGCTCTGACATGCACTGTGAGCTGTAAGGTCTTATATAGACAGGTGTGTGGCTTTCCTAATCAAGTCCAATCAGTATAATCAAACACAGCTGGACTCAAATGAAGGTGTAGAACCATCTCAAGGATGATCAGAAGAAATAGACAGCACCTGAGTTAAATATGAGTGTCACGGCAAAGGGTCTGAATACTTATGACCATATTTCAGTTTTTCTTTTTTAATAAATTTGCAAAAATTTCTACATTTCTGTTTTTTTCTGTCAAGATGGGGTGCTGAGTGTACATTACTGAGAAATAAAATGAACTTTTTTGATTTTTGGAAAATGGCTGCAATGAAACAAAGAGTGAAAAATTTAAAGGGGTCTGAATACTTTCCGTACCCACTGTAGGCGATAGAGGCGGTCAGATGTTGGGGGGAGGGTCACAAGAGAAAGTTTTTGACTCTGCGCAAATTAACGCCGCCCGGCTGATGCAACACCGGTGTAACGCTGTCATAGTGGACCCACCTTGCACTGAGTCGCAGCCAGTTTGTGACAGAGTGGCAACATAGCTGGTAGAGTTTTGTTATATAAACATCTAAAAACTGAGGTGAAACTTTGTTCTGTGGATCTACAGGAGAAAACATATTTAAAAGCAATGTAGAATGCCCAAGAACCTTCTATTTTCATATTTTGAAGTGTTGCGTGCTGCCCGAATTTTGTGTTTCCCTTTACATAAATAAAGATCACCAAAAATTGATGCAGAAAAGGCAGCAATTTGTGTAAAATGTAACACCAGAATACAGGAAATTAAGTCTCAAGACCCCCACACCCTGCATTTAATAAGTGTCCACTCCAGTGTTGAAACAAAGTTGGGGCAGCCAAAGAGGAAAAGGTCTGAAGAGTATAAACAGAAAAGAAAGGGGATTTGAAATTTAGGTTGGTGGAGCTTCTGAGGGAGCACTGAGGGGAGGGGTGTATTTGTTTGGCAATTAAGGTCAAATATCAAAATCCTACAGAATCACTTACTCTCCCTGTAACTTAACTAGCAGTCTTGATTTTTCCACCCAGTTAGTCAAGATCCTGTAAACCAACAGTAAACTGACATAGAAATCAAAGATAGATTTGTGTGGAGCCCCTAAACTGACAAAATGGATTAATTGGACTGGTGGTGAAACAAAAGGCTTTACTATTCTTTACCAACTAATTAAGAGGTTATGTATAAAGCTATCTTTTAACACTGTATTTTAATTATTTAACTAACATTATTATTTATTTTTTGAATCAGTTATATTTTTTACATGTCTGATAATGTTTAATGCTTTTTGTCAGCATGGGGGCTTCACAGAGTTGACAAAATGTAGTTCTTTTGCTTAGTAGAAGAAAGTCTCAGAAACTTTCGGATCATATACTTTAATAAACAACTAAGAAGAAATAATTACAGTATTGCAAATACAGCAATGGAGAAGACAGCAAAGGAACAAGCAGAACTTTGATCAAACTAAACATCTGAGGGAAATATTTTTAATCTTTGTTTCAATTACACCGACCTCCTGCCTTCTTCCTTCCATTTGTTGTGCTCCAGCAGACTCTGCTCAATCATGTACTGTGTAGCTGCATCAAATTCATCTTCATCATCCACACCCTCTATCCCATATTGCTGAAGCTCCATGATATCCACATAAGGGGTCCTGGGCCCTGTTGAAAAAGGGAAAATTTTAAGATTTATTTCAATGAACTTGTGTCTGATATGCAAGTCAGTGTTACATCATGGACACTACATCGCATAAGTATGTAGACACTGAAACTGTGTGTAATAGATCATTTGTCATTCCAAATCCATGGGCCCATCTGCTCCCATTCAGCCACTAGAGCATTAGTCAGATCCAACACTGATGATGGGTTATAAGGTCTGGCTCCTATGGCGCTCCAGTTCATTGAGGTCAGGGCTCTGTGCAGACCAGTCAAGTCCTTCCACACCAAAGACCATTCTTTATGGACCTGGCTTTCCACAAGGACACTGTCTGAAGTTGAATCTTGACTAGAATAGCATCCCGCAAAGTCTCAAATCAGTGCAGAACTTTAAAAAGCATTTTAAAATAATTTATTAAGCACTCTTATTGTTTATAACAGCAACATCCCTGTTTTAAATCCAACATAGGATCTTAGCTCCATGTCATCTATCTTGCTCTCTCCCCGTGTTTCCTATCAATCTCTACTGTCAAACAGACCATTTCCAGTTTTCTTGCCAAAATATAATTATATATAATGACAATCACTATAGGTTTTTACCTTGTGGTTTTGTCTTGTGTCGTTGTTTTGATTCTCTCGACTCGGCCGTGGAGTCCCTGCAGATTCTGGAGAGGATCTTTGCTGTTGCTGAAAATGGCAGGAGGTGTCTCTGACCTATGACTTAAACTACAGCCTACGTGGAAAAGCGGATCCAATATCTGTTACTATATTTACCTCCTACTAAGTTTATGCAACAAACTAACAGCCGACAGTCAGTGTGTCCGTCAGTGTGTCCTCTGTTGACCACCTACCTCCATTTCTAACTTTACTGCCCTCTGTGCAGTGTGTATGTACCCTAACACCTTTAATTAATTAATTACATACAGAGCACACAGCAGTATGGGGAAACTGTGTGTAATAATTAAACTTTTGATTCCAGATACATTGGCATTAACGAACTGCTGTAACCGCCTTCTGGTTTCAGAATTTCCACCATTTTTCCCAATCAGCCACAAGAGCATTGGTGAGGGTGATAAGGTCTGGCTCCCAGTTCATCCCAAAGGGAATATGATCAGGGCTCTGTGCAGGTCAGTTCTTCCACACCAAACTTGGAAAACCATTTCTTCATGGATCTGGCTTTGTGCATGGGAACACTATCATGTCGAAAGAGGATAAGTTGTTTAAATTTGCTCCTCGACTTTAGAATAGCACCCAGGGGATTTAAGTGACATTTAATGTGGCACAGTTGTTGGTGCCAGACGGGCAGGTCTGAGTATTTCAGAAACTCTACTGGGATTTTCAAGCACAACCATTTGTAGAGTTTACAGAAAATGGTATGAAAAAGAGAAAATATCCATTGAGCAGTTGTGTGGATGAAAATGCTTTGTTGATGTCAGAGGAGAATGGGCAGACTGGTTCGAGATGACAGAAAGGCAACAGTAACTCATATAACCACCCGTTACAACCAAGGTATGTAGAATACCATCTCTGAATGTGCAACACATCAAACCTTAAACCAGATGGGCTACAGCAGCA
The DNA here is from genome assembly GCF_014851395.1 of Micropterus salmoides. Lineage (NCBI taxonomy): Eukaryota > Metazoa > Chordata > Actinopteri > Centrarchiformes > Centrarchidae > Micropterus > Micropterus salmoides. The sequence continues at coordinate 9,421,342 of NW_024043372.1, forward strand.
GAAGACCACATTGGGTGCCACTCCTGCCAGTTAAGAACAGAAAACTGAGGCTACTATTTGAAAAACGTTGCCAGGTCTGATGAGTCTAGATTTCAGCTGTGACATTCAGATGGTAGGGTCAGAATTTGGCGTAAAAACATGAAGGCATGGATCCACCCTTCCTTGGATCAACGGTTCAGGCTGCTGGTGGTGGTGTAATGGTGTGGGTGATATTTTCTTGGTACACTTTGAGCCCCTTAGTACCAATTGAACATTGTTTAAACGCGACAGCCTACCTGAGTATTGCTGCTGAACATGTGAACCCATCTTCTTCCAGCAGGATAATGCACCATGTCACAAAGCTCAAATCATCTCAAACTGGTTTCTTGAACATTGAGCTCACTGTACTCCGATGTCCCTCCACAGTCACCAGATCTCCATCCAATAGAGCACCTTTGGGATGTGGTGGAACTGGAGATTTGTATCATGGATGTGCAGCCGAAAAATCTGCAGCAACTGCGTGATGCTATCGTGTCAATGTGGACCAAAGTCTCTGAGGAATGTTTCCAACACCTTGTTGAAAATATGCCACGAAGAATTAAGGCAGTTTTGAAGACGCAAGGGTCCAACCCAGTACTAGTAAGGTGTACCTAATAAAGTGGCCAGTGAGGGTGTATTATGACACTCACTGTGGGTTTCTGTGCTGACAGATCTCACTGGGTTTTTACCTTGCGGTTTTGTTTTGGGTTTTTGTTTTGGTTCCCTCGACTCGGCTGTAAAGTGCTAGCAAATTCTGGAGACGATCTTTGCTGTTGCTGGCAGGAGGAGACGTCTCTGACCTGTAACTTAAACCAGAGCTGGATGCCTACTTGGAAAAGGGGATCTGGTACTTGTTACTATATTTACCCTCTCCGGCTAAGGTTACACAGTGAATTTATCAACAAACAGACAGTGTGTGACTGTAGGACAGACCACGGCTGGATTAATGTGTTAATGGCCTAAATATTCAGTTTTGGGCCCCTGTTGATACCCTACCTCAACTTCTGACTTTACAGCACCCTGGGTAGTGTGTATGTACATCATCACCTTTAATTTAGGGCTGCCACTAATGATACATACAAAGAAAATCCATCACATTTTGCCTAAGATCTATGTGATGTTATCTTGTTTTGGTCGACCAACAGTCTGAAACCCAAAAACATTCAGTTTACAACAATATAAAAGAGAATAGGAGCAAATCCTCATACTGTAGAATCTGGATCTGGAGAATGTTTAGCATGTTTGCTTGAAAAAAAAACTGCAAACAATTAAGCAATAGTTGCAGATTCATTTTCTGGCCCCTGATTTCATTGATTATCAACTAATCATTGCAGCTCTACACAGCAGCTTCATTACTTGCCCAAAGACCAACAACTAGTAGAACTGTATAGCCCTGTGTGTCTGTTAGTTTGTGGTGATTTGATTAAACAAATATGGGAATAGGCAGTGTAGGAATATGCAGCATGTGTGTACAATATAAAGTAGAATAATTAAGGTCTTACAATTTTGGCTTCTATATAAAAAACTAACAAACCCAGCAAGGGCCAGTCTGCAGGAGGCAGCAGTGGTTCTAATCGTGGGGTTAATATTTCAGTCCTGGGCTCCTTCTGTCCTAAAGTGCTCTTGGGCAAGACACTGAACACCAAGTTTCTCCTGATGGGCAGACCCGCACCTTGCTTTTCCAAATGGCAAACTGGAAAGCACTTAGTATACTGAGGTAAAAATACCAAGGAAGGTTAAAATCAAGGGCAACTGTATGTGGTTACAGCTCCCTGATACTTGAAATGAATTGTAATGCAAAGCCTGCACTAGCTACAAATGGACTTTAAAGGTTCAAATTCTATAACAAATTTGTAATTAATCAAATTACAAAAAACAATTGACAAATAGTAATCATGGGACAGTTATCCTACCTTGGGACAAGGGCAGCTAACATTAACAGGAAACAAATACAATGTAAAGGATAATGATACATCTGTATATAATATAAACTGCCGGCATACCTGACCTTTGTATCCAACTGGACACAAAGCATGTTATTTTATTATCTGTGTGGGACCATTCAGCTGTTAAAGGTTAAAACTAAATCTGACTGCTGAGGTTCAGGGTGCTTGAAGATGCAGCTCATGTGAAACACTTGGAAGTGCACACTGGAGCCACGTGTTTTACCTAATTTTCCGTCTCATGTGCATCTGATGGAACCGATGTGTTTCAGTTTTAATAATTTCAGCTGTCCAGGGTTCCTACACATTTTCCATTTCAAAATTCCAAACTTTTCCACTCAAATTTCCAGACATCTCGGTAGATTATTCTGAACATATTTGACATCTGAGTACAAATAGCTTGATGTTCATTATGTAAATAAATTGTTTTAAATTCCAACTTTTAATGTGTATGTTACATTCTTACCATGTTTGCTATCATGTTGTCAAATCAATGCCAGAAGATTGTAGCTTGGTAATGCAGCTCTTACAAATCATATAACACCAAACCATATGCAGAAACTTGGAAGATGTTCCCCTGTCAAACATCTCTGCTCATAGTAAACTAACCCATACTCATGTTATTGTCCCTTAATATATTGAATAAATAATATAATATTCCACAGACCCTGGAATGCTGAGTTCACTTAACAACTGCCTTTGTGAAGTTAAAAAATGGATGTCAAATAATTTCCTCCAGCTGAACTCAGACAAAACAGAAATCCTGGTCATTGGGTCTCTGGCAGATGGCAAATCAAATACTGCCATCTGCTGGTTCCCTAGTAAATCACATTAAGCCTGTGGCAAAGAACCTTGGTGTTTGGTTTGATAGTAATTTAAATTTCGAGCAGCACACCACAAAGCTTGTTCAATCAACTTAGAAATATAGCTAAAATTCGATCTATGTTAACTTTTAAGGACACTGAGACCATTTTACACGCCTTCATCTCATCACGCCTGGATTATTGCAACAGCCTTTTCACCTGTTTAACCCAAAAATCTATTGATCGACTCCAGACTGTCCAGAACTCAGCTGCCAGGCTTTTAACCAGAACAAAGAAATATGACCATATTACTCCTATTTTAGCTTCATTACACTGGCTCCCATTATGTTTTGGAATTGACTTTAAAATTCTATTGATTACTTTTAAAGCTCTTCATGGCCTCTCGCCTTGTTATATTTCTGACCTTTTAGTCCCATACACACCAGCACGTACCTTTAGATCCTCGGGCAGAGGTCTGTTGTCTGTTCCAGAGTCTCGACTGAAAACTAAAGGGGACAGATCGTTTGCTGTCAGGGCCCCGAGGCTCTGGAACAGCCTGCCCGAGGAAATCAGGTCAGCTGAGTCAGTGAACTCTTTTAAGTCCCTTCTTAAAACATACTTTTATTGGAGAGCCTTTCCCGATCTTATTTGACTTTATTTTATCCCTTTAATTGTATTTTACTAATTTTATATTTATCTGTATTTTAGTCTTTTCAATGTTTTCATGCTTTTATCTTGTATTGTTTTTTTGTATTGTTGTCTCTTGGGTATTATTGTCTTTACACTTTGTAACTTGTTTTTGAAAAGTGCTCTACAAATAAGGATTATTATTATTATTATTATTATTAAGAACCAAAAATGACAACATAATAAAGCTTAATATTTAAATTGTAAAATGTGTTTGACTCCTGCTGTGATCCATTCAGACTGCACTGACCTAGTGAAGTTCCTGATCCTGCGGGGCTCCTGGGTGAACCAGAAGGGCCACTACGGTCGCTGTCCCCTCCACAAGGCCTCGGGGCTGGGCAAAGCGGCGTTGGTGACTCTGCTGCTGCAGGCCGGAGCACAGCCAGACCCTCGCTGCAACTTAGGCCTCATGCCGCTGACACTGGCCGCTCAGGGAGGACACCTGGAGGGGATTCTACTGAGTAGAGGTGAGAGAGCACGGATGTCTCTACAGCTTTACATTAACAATTCATATATACATTAACATTATCTCTTTAAAAAGTCAACCAGAATGTCAGATGGCAGAGGGATTTTGATTAGGGAGTATACAAAAAAAGAGTTTGCTATGTTATACATCACTTTAGACCTACTACTACTAGGCCTAGGCTACTTGTCTGTGGCAGTAGACTACTTTTTTCTCCACTACATTTATTTGATGGTTAAAGTTACTATTTCCTTTGCAGATTAGAGAATCTGTATCCTAAATGAGTTCAGCTAATATGAGGCTTCAACAGTCTTATCAAGTGGGTATTTTCCTAATCTTTTTTGTACAAAATTCCCTCTATGTTTGTCCTGCAGGGACGGACATCCAGTCCCAGGGACAGGACAAAGAATCCATCTTGTACGAGGCATCTTTGTCTGGAGATCCATCTGTCATACGTCATTTGCTGGACAACGGCGCCGACGCCAACATCATCCAACATACAGGACGCATGCCGATTCACAGTGTTGCACGCCAAGGATACCTGGAGTAAATGTTATATTCTGTCCTTTGAAGCAAAAGCATTACAATTTTTTTAAAGTCAACTACAGCATCAGATAAAGTGTGTGTGTGCGTGCGTTCCCTTAGAGCTCTGAAGTTGCTGATTCCAGTCACTTCTATCAAAGAAGTAAATAACAGTGGGATGAGTCCTCTACACTCTGCTGCTGCAGGAGGACACCCACACTGCATCAAGGTGTGCGCATGTGTTACGAGCCATGACTACATACATTCAAGTATTTTTCATGGTTGGTTTGTCAGCGCTGAGGATTATATTTGCTATCAATTAACTAGCTGATTATTTTCACAATTAAACAATTGTTTTGTCTATAAAATGGCAGATATATTGAAAAAAATATTGAAAAATCCATGTTATACTTTAATTTCCCACAGCCCAAGGAGATGTATAAAAACTGTTCATTTAGCTTCGACATTAAAATTCAACATTAAAAAAAGATATTTAGTTTCCTGTCATATATGACAAACAAAAGATTTAAACCTTCACATTTCATAATCTGGAACCAGCAAATGTTTGTCTGAAAAATTACAGAAGTAGTTAATTAATCAATGATCAAAGTAGTTGTCAACAAATTTTTTTACAGCTTGACAATAGTTGCTGCAGCTCTTTGTGTCGTATAATTTCTTAGAAAATACTTCCGATTGGGTGACAGCTGTCTGTTAAACACACAACTGATCAACAACAACTGAATGTCTCTCCTGCCCAACTCCCATAAGGCCTTGCTGGATGCAGGTTATGACCCCAACTATATGCTCCATCCCTGGGTTCAACGTAGCTATGACGACGAGAGGAAGTCTGCGCTCTTCTTCGCAGTCTCCAATAATGACGTGCCATCAGCCAAACTGCTGCTGGAGGGCGGGGCCATGGCCAACCAAGACCCAATCAAATGTCTTCAGGCATGTGTTTTTGTTTTTTTTTATATCCCAATAGGGACTTTGACCTGAATGCACAATAAACAATGACCAACTCGTTTCTCCGGGGACAAATATTTAGGTCCCCACAGGTACAGACTGCTTTTTGAGAGTTTAGACTTGGTTTTAGGGTTTAGGATCACAGTTAGGTTAAGGTTAAGTGTAGGGTAAGGTAAGGGTTAATGTTAGGTTTGTAGTTGTGATGGTTAATGTTAGGGTAATGGGGTTAAGGAATGCATTATGTAAGTGAGAACAAGAGAGGAACACGTGGCTCTGTCTACATTTGGAGATGATGCACAGAAGTACAGTGTGGACATGTGTTGTTTGTCAAGAAATAGTAACACTGATGATGGTACTCTTGTTTGTAAGTCTGTCAACTCTGAGCTAAAAACATTTAAAACACCAACAGAAACCTGTGTTGCTGATCCAGTGACTGTGTCTTTAAGGTTGCACTGCGTTTGGGAAACTATGAGCTGATTGATCTGTTGCTGAGGTTTGGAGCCAACGTCAACTATTACTGCAAAGTAAACACAACACACTTCCCTTCCGCTCTGCAGTACGCGCTCAAAGACGAGGTAAACTGTTACTAGATTTATAATTTCTTAAACTTAAATCTGGGGGCAGCTGTGGCTCAGGAGGTAGCGCAGGTTGGCTGTTAATCGGGAGGTTGGCGGTTTAATCCCCGGCTCCCCCAGGCTGCATGTTGAAGTGTCCTTGGACAAGATACTGAACCCTGAATTGTGAATATGTATGAATGTCTGTGAATATTAGTTTCTGTTTGAGCACTTAGGCTCAGTGTGTGGATGTAGTGTAAAAGCACTTTGAGTGGTTGGAAAGGCGCTGTACAAATATGGAGCATTTACAAATCTGCAGTTTTACTAACTTTACTGATATTATTTCTGTAAGTAAAGTTTTCATCGTTTAGGAAGGACAGCTGTTCTTGTATTAAATCCCGCCTGTTGTGTGTGTTAGGTGGTCCTCAGGATGCTGTGTAACTATGGTTATGATGTGGGGCGCTGCTTTGACTGTCCCTATGGCAGCGGCTCCCACATCCCTGAAGGCTATGAGGGATGGACCAACTCTGTAATCAAAGACAGCTTGGTAATGAACAAAGCATACCGCTTTATAATAGTATTTATCGTTTTTGTTTATAGTGTAGTATAGTATAGCCTAATATTCACAGCTTAGCTAGAAAAACTAAAATGAAAGTGACTGACGAATACCTTCCTGCAAAAGCGTGCAGCTGTTCCAAGAAAAGCCAAATATATTTACCATTTATTCTGTTGTGGCAACTTTATTTATACAGCACTTTTCAAAACAAAGTTACAAACTGCTCTACATGGTTCAGCCAAGATTAAAATATTTCAGACCTGCAAAAACTAGTGGCCTTTTATTGTGGCCAGCCTAAGACACACCTGTGCAACAGCCATGCTGTCTGATCAGCATCTTGATATTTCACACCTGTGAGGTGGATGGATTATCTTGGCAAAGGAAAAAGTGCTCACAGATTTTGACAGATTTGTGAACAATATTTGAGAGAAATGGACCTTTTGTGTACATAGAGAAAGTCTTAGATCTTTGAGTTTAGCTCATGATGAATGGGGGCAAAAGTGTTGACTTTATAATTTTGATCAGCGTAAAAAGCTCAATAGAGCCTTTCACACTACTTTGAACTTTGAATCTTTGAATTCCTTGTTAATATAAAAAAATACTGATTGAAGCAGCTTAAGAAACCATCTGTACAGATAACCTGAACATTTAGCTTGAGCCAGAGTTTGTAGTTTATTTAGTTTTAGAGGTATCCTGTCATGAAGTGAAGTGCTGGAGGTATTTTGGCCTGTTAGTGGTGCCAGAAGATAAGTCAGAGGATCACCAAAGTTACAGAGGCATGAATATGTGTAACAAAGTAAAAACATAAAATCAAATACATACCTTACATTCGTTTAAATTTCCTGCATGTACTGAAGTTCTGTCACAAACCAAATTCTCCACCATAGTCTGTCTGAAATTAGATCTCCCTACACAACTCAGTCAGCTGTTTTTCATGTTACTGTTTTATCTCATTTTGTTTTTTACAGCCGTTCAGTCATCTCAGAGGTGCGAAGGATTTTGTGCATTACAATATAGTTTTAACCTGTTGTTGAACCTACACCTCAGTCACGCCTCTGTCTGTCTGTCAGTGCAGTTCTGTGAGGTGATCACTGTCTCCTGGCTGAAGCACCTCTCAGGTCAGATGGTTCGCATCCTGTTGGACTACGTGGATCATGTGACTTTGTGCTCCAAGCTGAAGGCGGCTGTGATGGAACAGAAGCAGTGGCCCGACATCTGTAGGCTGCAAGGTAAATTATAGTTATTGCTCCCTGCCCTGACTGTGACAACAGAAACAACAGAGGGAGACAAATGAGAAACGAGAATACAACCAGTGGTCTCATCAATCTTTCCTCCTCCTCCTCCTCCTCCTCCTCCTCCTCCTCCTCTTCAGAGAACGTCCGTTGTCTGCAGCATCTCTGTCGTCTGCGGATACGTTGTTGTCTTGGTCGCCGGCGTCTCCGGTTGCCCTTCTTCATGAGCTTCCTGCCATTGCCTGGGCGACTGAAGGACTACATCCTGTACCGGGAGTACGATCTGTACAGCCGGCAGAGCAACTGCACAGCAGCAAGTCAGGGTGATGCAGAAGTGAGGAGACAGACAAAATTCAAAGAAAGTAGTTGAATATGAACACGCAAACATATAAAAGGATGGCAACAACAAATACTTGTCTTATATTTGTTTCAGATCCCATTTTGTCAGATTTTATTTAGTACTTTTATTTTATCACCAAATTTGTACTTTATCACAATTTAATAGTGATTTTTATTTAATGGAAATTATCATTAAAGTCCACAGATTCTGTTAGAATAACGGATTGAAAGCTTTAAATGGAGGATGGTGCTTAAAACCATGGTTCTTCCAAGGTTACCTGCAAGGTAACATGTGCCATCATCATTGCTTTGCACACAGAGAGCTTCACAGGCAAAAACATTGCTGCTAGTAAGATGCACCTAAATCAATCATTTATCAGATCATCGAGAACTTCAAAGAGAAAGGTTCAGGATGCAGGATTGCACACCACCAGTGCAGAGGAATGTCAGCAGGCAAGGCAGGTGTAAGTGCAACTACACACGCAGTGAGGCGAAGACTTTTGGAGGATGGCCTGGTGTCAAGAAGGGCAGGAAAGAAGCCACTTCTCTCCTGGAAAAACATCAGGGACAGACTGGTATTCTGCAAAAGGTACAGGTACCTTCCGATTGTTTGGGGCAACCGGAATAAAGCTTGTCCGGAGAAGACAAGGTTAGCGCTACTATCAGTCCTGTGTCATACCGACAGTAAAGCATCCTGAGGATTCAAATCACATCACAAAATGAGCCATTAAAATACATTTTCAAAACTAGTAACACCTATCTAGCTATCTTCAAGTAAAGTAATCACCTCAGGCTATACCAAACGGAATAAAACAATACTGTGAATACCCAAAATCTACATTTTCATTTTTATTTGTTGCACGTATATATAATGTGAAGATTTTGACATTTATGGTGGGTGATGTTTTTTCCTCTTTTTCAAGACATTTTATAAATTAAATTTTGAGTTTACATCTACAATATTGAAGTATGAGACTGTGGTTTTTTTTGGACCTTTTTTTTGGGGGGGGGGGTCATATGTTGTGTGTATTAGGTTTTTTTCCTCTATTTATCTAGCATTATGTTAATTTGCTATTTCCTCTGAGTTATTTGTCTATTGATATATAAGGCACCATTAAGATGTGTGAGTATATCTATTTATGAGTGCATTTTATGATATTATTATATTAACACCATTTGCCTGATGAAGGTATAGTACCAAAACGTTGTGTCAATATTATATATATATATATTTTGCAAGTTAGACAGTGTGCAAGAGTTTTATACCCAAAATCTACCACTAGAGGACAACAAAAAACAGCAACTCTACAGGCCATTTCATCCATCCATCGTCAACCGCTTATCCTGCATACAGGGTCGCGGGGGGCTGGAGCCAATCCCTGCTGACATCGGGCGAAAGGCAGGGTACACCCTGGATAGGTCGCCAGGGCCACACATAGACGAACAACCACTCACATCCAACGAAGGTTAAAATCAAGGGCAACTGGACTTGGGTGAAGCTACTGGAAGACGTTTCGTCCCTCATCCAAAGGACTTCTTCAGTTCTGACTGACTGGCAGGGAAACTCAGCTATTTAACCTCAGTGGGGACGTTGGCCCGGGTCATCGATACCACTGGTTCGTTAGTGTTCCTTGTTGCTGTGACGACAGTCGTTACAGTCGTTAAGACTACCTGTGGCCAAGACTGAACGACCATCGTTGGTATCTTCACCTGAGGCCAATAGGTTACGTTTGTTGAGTTTCCTGGGAAGTGATGAAAGGACAGCATTGTAAGTGGGGGATAAGTGGTGGCGTAGACCCCCTCCCCTGTTCAATGACGGCTTCTCAACCCTGGTGTAGATGGCTTCCTTGACACCTCTTTCAAACCATCCATCTTCTCTGTCTAAAATGTGCACCTGGTGGTCCTCAAACGAGTGTCCTCTGTCCTTCAGATGTAAGTAGACTGCAGAGTCTTGACCTGAGGAGTTGGCCCTTCTGTGTTGAGCCATGCGTTTGTGTAGTGGTTGTTTAGTCTCCCCAATATACAGGTCTGTGCATTCCTCACTGCATTGGACCGCATACACTAGATTGCTTTTCTTGTGTTTGGGTGTGCGGTCTTTGGGGTGTACCAGAATCTGTTCTTGGGTTTAAACCCAAGAACACACTAAGACAGATGCTTTGGATCTGGGACGAAAGGTTTCGAACCTTCTTACTGCACCACCGTGCCGCCCCAGGCCATTTCAATAAAAACTAAAACAAAGGTAAATTGACCAATCAAGAAACTCTCAATCTCTTGACATGTATTATTATATTATGTTATTATACCACTAAAACAGCCTAACACTATCAGTAAAATATTAAAATGATAGTTTTTCATATTAGTACATACTGTTTAGGATATAGCCTACCTTTATCAGCACTAGTCCTATTAGTCCTAATGGTTCTAGTCAGGGGCCGATTTTACCATAAGGCAGCAGTCGTAGTACCATAATTTCAACTAGACAGTAGCTACAGCAGGTTCATAATTACAGGGCCAACATTTATCATTTTAGTAGTTTTTGTTTCAGTAACCCAGAAAAAGATCTGACTTGTGGTTATTCTCTCAGCTAATTAAACAAAAACGTTAAGTCATTATATTAATGTCCCACTGACACTTGTGTAACCGTTAGCTACCTTATTAGCTGGTCAAATAAACCATATTATCATCAACCATTTCATATATCATCGTACCATGTTACTGGTGCCTTGCTTGGGTTCTGGGGGACTGTGCTGGCCTTGATTCTGTTTTGCCATTGCCCTCATCTCTGCTGTCTGTCTCATGTTCACCCATGTCATCGTTGGTATTGGGGCTTCTGGTCTCCTCACTGATGTGTCCACTGGCGTTGGTAGAAGAAGCAGCAGCACCAAAAGAAGAGGCTGTAATTTTGAGGCACTTAGCTGCACATGCCTGGAGCAAAAATGTTTTCCTCTCGGGAGTTTTAGCACCACTTTAGCGTTTCGTTGCATGTTTTTTATCCATGATTTTTGAAGCACAAACAACCGGACAAAGTGGTTAGGTCCATGTTTCAATAATTATATTCTGATGTAGTGTATGATTGATTGATTGATTGACATAATCAATCATATCACCCCATCTGGGCCAGCAACCACACGCTATGGGACAGGAGATCAAGGCACATGCCAATCGATTTTTGTCTCTATTATAATACTAACTTGTTTATCGGGTTATCAAGTTTTTCTTTACAAAAAGTCAGCAACAGATGAATAAATCTGTATTTAAAATAATTCAAGGCCTCTGTGTGGTGCGGTAGACTTCCCAGTAAATGTTTCGTTTCATACAATCAATCAGTGTACTGCATATTTGCCTGCTCCAAACGCCATGAACACTCTGCTTGCATTCCCAATTAGGTTCAGAAATTCTGTATATCCACATTAACACATGCTTCCCTCACATAAAGCATATTTTTAAGCTTTGTGACTCTTTTCTATGGAGTCCCGACAGTTTCTAAACATTTATTTTGTGCATGGCATGAAGTAAAATACTAGTGGGGGTCGTCCACAAATCTTGTGGTTCGATCCATGACTCCACCCCTGTCCACCCCAAATTCCTCAAAATGATCAGCACCTTCAGCGGTAGCTGGCTACATTGGTGTTTGTACACATGAATCACAGGCATATTTTAAAAAGTAAAGATTTAAGTAATATTTATGCAGTCCACTAAGTCCATTTTAATTATTATTTTTTTTAATATTTCAGGACTTCAGGGACCCATTTCTGACATTATATTAGCATTAAGCTACTAAAAATCTTTCCAGCAGAGTCGCTTTATGCAAGCGAAATGTACTATAGGCTAACCCAAATTTAAAAATCTGTTAAGTTCAAAAGGCTGGCTTAATTTGCTGGTTCGAGTCCAGCAAGGACCAGGAAGATGTCCCTGAGCAAGGCCCTGAACCAGCTGCACAATGGCTCCCCACTGCTCATTATTAAGATGGGTTAAATGCAGAGAAACATTCTACATGCTGTGTATAATTGTATGTGACAATACAAGTTGATTGTAGATATGCTGTTTTGATAATGTAACCAATAAATGGGTGCTTAGATAAAAAATAAATAAAGTTGAACAGTGTGAACAAACAATGCTGACTTACAATCTGAACACTTGAACATATTTTCGTCTTTATAGAGTGGCCGAAATGACACACCACTCGCGATTTCCACCTGCGATTCCGTTTACAGCTGCAGGTGCATGGAGGAGGCTTCTTAATGGGGAAGCCTATCAAAACCGAAACTCAGGTTGTACCCAGACATCTGCACCGTCTTTACTGTTGCATCTGGTCGCTGCTTATAAAAAATCCAGCTCGTCTTATTCTTATAAAAGGTGATAGATAGCATCTCTCTTCGTTTCTCTGCAAAACACAAATGGGTTGCCAAATATACTTCCGCGGCCCTAAACGTACCTGAGTAGCCCGCCCGAGTAAAGCCTATGTGTGGGGAAACACCGATATCAGCAATCTGACCAGCCCACCCCCCAAAAGATGGTCCGGCCCCTCTGGCATTTTACAGAATTGCCAGATGGCCAATCCGCCCCTGGCTACAGGCAGCGCGTATTTGCACAAATCGCTTTCAACACAATGCTTTCAATGTTTGAGAACCATCTTAAAAAAAGTTATTAGCAAGCATGTAAGGAGCCTAGCTAATAAGGAGAGTTAAGTTAATGTTAGAATACAGCTGAGTTTTCGAGGCTAGCATGCTGTATATAGCTGCGCCTTACACTGTCATTTTGTGGGAAACAGTTATGTTATTAACAGATGAACTAATAAAGTCCAGTCAATAAAACTGATTAATTTATCACTGAGATGAAAAGGGGCCACAAACATTTAAATAGGTTACTTCACCACAACAGAGGTGGCAAGACTTAATCATGTGTGTTGACTCAACAAGGATATTAAATGTTATCTACAGGATAAAAATATTAAAAAGCAATATAGAATGTCTAAGAGTCTCACATTATATTCTATTATTATATATTTTAAATTGTGACCTGGCACTTGTTTCCCTTTATTTAATGACACTTCCACCATAAATTGGTGCAGAAAAGGCATAAAGTGGAGCAAACATTTTCACCAGAATACAGGAAATTAAGTGTTCAATGCTCAATCTTCGGGTGTGGCTTCACACAGTTTCTGGGAGGAACATTCACTAATTAGTTAATTACTCTCCACATGGCTTTTTGTTACCTGGGAAAATAATTTGTCATTCAATTATGTGCATTTTCCATGTTTTTAAATAGAAACAAACAAACAAAACAATATTCAGGGAAAATAGCAAACATCTTTTTTGATGGGGGGCAGAAAGGGACCTGGATAATGGATAGGGGGGCGCTGGCCCAAAAAATGTTGAGAACCACTGTTCTAAAAAGTAAAATTTGTGAGCGAGAAGCAAATGAGAACACGAAACAACCAGGCTGTAATTGAAAACCTGTTTATTTTATTTTCTGCCTCGACTGTTTATGACCTGGGTCTCTCCTTCTTGCCTTTGTAGAGTGCCAGCAGGGACACATTGGCCACCTTAACGACCTTGAATCGTACTCCGGGGATGTCTCCTACGGCGTGACCTTTACGTCCAAATCCTGCCACCAGAACCTCATCGTTCTCCTGCAGGACCGGAAAGAGATCAGAGAGGGTGGTCAGAGGGAGATGAAATGCAAGGAGGAAATGAGTGACGATAACGTCAACCTGTACGGCTAACTGTAATTTTTTATTATATATATATATAATCTGATCTTGGACAAATATGCAGGATGGTTTAAGCAAACAAATCTATACATTGATTTGGGAAGTAACTCCGGATTAAGTTACCTGCAGCTTCAACACATTTTAGGACCTGCAGACTCACTACACCAATGCTAAGCTGCATGAAGACATTTGAGAAAGCTCAGAAGGAAAATAGTTCTCTCTGGCTGATTTGAACCTGGGAATGCAATTAGTACGCTTAGATTTCCTGTAGCTTAACATAACACCATGTCTTCAGCTGCTGCACAGCAACTGCTCGATAGGCTGTAATTCAAGGATTTATACAGGGCGGGCATTTACCTCGATGAAGTTGAGGCAACCATCGTTGGGGACGAAGGCAGTGATTTTCTTGCCGTTCTTGATGAGCTGAACCCTCACACACTTCCTGATGGCAGAGTTGGGCTGCTTAGCCTCAACACCACTGCAGACAGAAAACAACGCTTTAACTTAAAATTAACCCAGAAAATAGTTCAAACTGGAATGAACTGTCAGGAACGTTTTATGTTTCATAAAGATCTATCCTGTAAATACCCTTTGCACTGCAAGTTGTATTTTTTGACACATGCCACTGCTCATCACGGACTCTTAATTGCTGTGGTTTTCATTCAGTGTGTGATGCCAGCAGTTAATCAGTTAACAGAAAAAATAAAATGACACCCACGTTTGGCTTAATACTTCCAAATCTTCCAAGATTAAAACCACGAAAGTGATCATGATTTCGATCCAGCACTAAAAGACTCAATTGCAATACTTCACAGAAACATTTCAACAAGGACTTCAGAACTTTCCAAAAAGGTATAATGGAGAGAAGAGGTAAACGCTACCATTTTCCCAGCTGGCATCCCAAACACCAACCAGCGCTTGTATGCCAACACCTACAAAAATGACTAGCTGTTTGTCTTGGTGTCGAGTAATTATCACTTCACCTTCAGTATCAACTGATTGGCAGGTCTCTTGGTACTTACACTTTCTCAAGGACGATGCCCTTGGCGTGGGAGGCTCCTCCGAAGGGGTTAGCCTTCAGTGCTGTGCCCAAATGGGCCTTCTTGTACTGTTTATCGTGCCATTTCTGCTCACGGCGGTGGTTACGGAGCTTCCTGGCTGTGCGCAGACCACGACACTTTCCTGGAAGACAAAGACCAGCAGGAAGTTAGGAGTCAATGCAGGACCACTGTAGCTCTCAGATGATGTGGAATTCAACAAAGCTTTCTTGGATTATATTTTGAAACATCCATGTATATGTAAGCCACAGGTTTCTACAGCAGAACAAAGATTGTTATAAAGTGCAAAAGAAAAAAAATGCTTTCTATTTCAAAAAAAAAAGTACAGAAAGATGTTTCCCTTAAATGTTAAATGTGGGCTATAATGGCGTGAGTGAAAACCATGCTATAAACAAGATCATCTAGTTTTAACTGTTAAAATGACCACAGGCAGTCTTTGAAGGGCTACAGAAGTCAGTTTACATCTGAGCCGTACTGAAACCGTTTCCTCACTAAAGACCAAAATTCTCCCACAGGGGTCAATGCAAGTGCAATAAATGTCAGGAGGCAATTAAGGTTTCCAATGATAAGTAGTTAACAGGTTAAACGTGTTCAAAAGTAACTGGATTGTAAATGTTATACATGATGCAAACTGGGACTAAGGCAACACAAGCAGCATCGCTGTCTACTGGCAATGTCTGTCACATACAAACATGGCTTATTCTGATTCTCACCAATTACAGACTTACAGAAGTTGAAGACTAATAATTACTACATAAGAGGCACAAACTGAGAGAACTTGAGCACAAAGCAGCAGACTGACGTGTCCAGTTTAGTAACGTTACATTAGTAGTGGGACTTACTACAGCTAGCTGTAACTTTGCCTAGTCAAGCCACTGCAATATACTTTAATGTTCAATCGCGCAAATGTCCTTTGCAGCTATAAAAAGGTAACGAAGCTTCACGTTTCAAGCTACGAGCGGCGTTAACATGTTGCGGTTAAGGAGCCTTACGAACACCATCTGAGACCTTCTCCATGATATCAGCGGAACATTAGTTATTGTATTGTTCCGTTCTTTAGTTTAATAATAACGTTATAATATTAACAACAACAGTTTGAAGCGTAAAAGGACCGTATGCTAAGCTAACCATGCTAACACGCAGCTAGTGCTTCGCGGACATGTTATGGCCGCTCCACGTTGCGGGGAAACAGAACCGTCAAAATGTTCCGTTTTTCAACTGACTGTGAATTTCTACCGTTACAAACACATCGAAAATAGTTCGTAAGATATTCATGTACGACACCGATATGAAAAACCACCTCTGTACACAGAATAAATCGGTATTTAGGATGAAGTTTGAGCTGTACCCATGATTGCAGAAGCGAGCCTGGGATGGAAAGGAAGGACCCAGCATGCACCGCGGCAATGTCTAGTCTGAGGACCCCGGACAGGCCTGACTATAGAAAATGCCTGACTGAAATTATCACAGGAATGGAAAACAACGGTGATTTCAATTAAATATAGTGATATTTTTTAATGCAGAACAAAAAAATGTAATAATTTTGTTACCACACTGTGACATCCTGTGACTTCTATATATGTATATTTTTCAAGGTTACTCCAAACCTTTAAGGCTTTTTAACATGATTTGATTTTTAAGCATTAAACTATGAGTATGTTGTTGTATTCAATTTAATTTGTCTTATGTAAAATGTTGGTTTGACCTTTTTTCTATCATCTTATACTTTATTGTATTTTACTTTACTCACTACTTTAGTGCTTGGATTATTTAACCGAGTGGTTCTCAAACTTGCTCACATCAAGGACGCCTAAATTGACATTAGACCACGGACCCTCATTAGAGAGGATTTTGTCCCAGGGTACCCTATCTAATAGGATTTTTGCTTTTAGATGTTTTATTACAAAAAGTGTATGAAATCCATGATCCATGTAGTCATGGTGTACTTATGGATGAAATTGTAGTCAAAATAAATGATTCCTCTTTTTGCTGGGGACCCCCTGGAGCCCCCTCATGGACCCCTGGGGGTCCCCAGATTTTGGGAACCACTGATTAAGCCTACTGTCTCTGAAAAATCTGTATGTTGTTCTTAAAATGTTGAGTTCAAAAAATGCAAGATGTTTGATGCCAATATGTCGGCTCATCAATATAAAAGGGTAAAAAGAAGATCTGATAATAATATCTTAGTAGTTAGTGGTTTTATACATACACACTGCATTAGTGAATTTTGACCAATATATGTACTGATCAGAACATTTTAAAGTGTAAAAATAAACTTGTGGGAGCTCTCTATTAAAAATGTAATAGCAGTGTAAGTATTTTAATTACTTCATGTAACTCATTACATTTCATTACTTTTGATCACTGTTTTCAACGGTTTCTAATCATTGAAACTCATTTTGAAAAGACAGCTTGAGATGTAATTAAGCTGGCAGTCGAGTGGTGCTGCGAATTCAAACATGAGAATCAATGAAAAGCATCAGAACAGCATCAAACTTTACTTAATAGCTGTGGCTGGAAATGAAAAAAAGGAAGACATTGTGCACATGAAAAACAGACAAAGCAACAAAATGAGTATTATTCAACAAATAAGAATAATAACAAGAAGAAGTTTTATTTATATAGCGCCTTTCCAGAGCTCAAGGTCGCTTTTCATGGTACATTTTAGCTGAGCTGTTTACAGAAAATATTCAGCTGTAACCCTCAAAGTAATCATAAACATTTTCATAAGTAGCTGTGATTTAATTACACATTTTTACCAGTAACTGTGACAGATTACATGTAACGAGTCGCTACCCAACACTGTTCAATTAAAAATTTCTTAATATCTTCAGAACTTATAAACTTGAAACAATGAGTTGAATGAATGTACGGCTTAGTTCAATAAACTCATTAAATTAAGCAGACTTCACAGCATGCACTGTATGAGAGTCTCTCCAGAGAGGTTAGTTTTGAATTCAGTCCCTCTTATAACTGGACAAACTGGGTAGGAGCAATTTTATATCCTGTAGTCTTTGTTATAACTCTGGTACAAAGCCTCCCCATCAGCAGCTGTAAGTTCTTTATGACATTTTAAATTAAATTAGCTTTACTTTAATAAAACATATATATTTAAGTTAAGTTAATGTTTGATGCTTTCCAGTTCAGTTCATGTTATAGTCTCACAGAGCCACCAGCAAGGATGTAAACTCTTGTTTCCCTCTGTGGTGCACAAAATAGATAAAAAATAAATAAGTGTATCCATATAAGTAGATGAAGAATGTACATATATTTTGTACTATCTGATACATATGGGTGAAATTTACCAGGTGTCCTGTCAGTGCATTCGTCATTGAAACGACCTTTATTTGGACTGAGCTGAACTGAAAAAGAGAAAATGTCTTTGACCAGTCAGCAGGGCTCTCTCTCTCTTTTAACCCTGTCTGTCGCTGCTCTGTCCTGATTGGCTGATTCGTTTGTCTGGAGGGGGGGGGCTTACAGACGGTGGGCTGATTAAAGTAGATTATGAGGGGGAGAGGGGAAGAGACCAGTCTGGCATCACACTCTGGTCACCACAGCTATGGCTTCACGATGGAAACACTGCTGCATCCTCATCCTCTCTCTCCTTCTCCTCCGTCTACAATCGTCTGCCTGCCTCGACGGACAACCTGCTGACAGGTAGGTGAAGAGACAGAGAGACATGTTACCCTTCATGAAACAATCTAATGCCTGGTGTTCCTGACCTCTCCTGACTTTTTAATCTTTGACTCTTGACACGTTCAGCTCAAAGATTACTGGTGTGTTTCTGGTCCATCAGGACCTGTGGGTATTTTCATTGACTGTGTTAGTTATTTCTTTAAAGTTGCAATTACTGATTTGGTGATTTGGGGGCAGAGGAACAAGATGAAAACCCAACATGGACACATTATCACCTTATTAAGTAGTTATGGCAAACGTGTAAACAAACAGTTACCTACTTTAACATCCAGCAGACATGATCACCCCATCGGAGTCGTGGTTGTGTCCACCTGATCTGGTTTGGTCGCCACCAAATCCTGGGAAAAAAAATATCTGTTTCTTTAGCTGCTGGATGGTCCACCAGATGTTGTAGTAAGTGAGAATTGTGCAAATGTTGGCATTGGATCAATTTATCATAATCTGGGGTTTTGCAGAATCAAGCAACATCAACATTCTTGACAACGATGATGTTGCTTTACGTCTGCAGATGTTTTTACAGAGTACTGCTGATGGTAGAAGGGCGGGAGAATCTGCAAAATCTCCTAATGGCTGAGAGCCACCCCATCCTTCATGACCTGTGTGTGTATGTTTGTGTGTGTGTGTGTGTGTGTGTGTGTGTGTGTGCGTGTGTGTGTGTGTGTGTGTGAGAGCTCATGATTGTATGATTATATAATCAGTGCAATCCCACAATCCACAGTTCTGTGGTCTGACCCAGCAGACAAGAAGAGCTTTTTGGATATAGGGAGTCAGGGAGGATTTGACAGCTCTGACTATTGTTCTCAAAAAATACAAAATACATTTATAATACATTATGTATGGGCTGAAAAAAATGTTAAACAAGTTTTGTTCTAGATCTTCTGAGAGGAGTGTCACCTTGAGAGTCTGAACGTCCCTGGACTTTCAGAGTTGAGACTACTCTGATTATTTTTCACTTCATAAGGCTACATGCTCCTCGCTCACAGACCAGAGTAGAAATACTTCACATTTTGCCTGTGAAACAACAGTGTGTTATGTTTGCCATCCCTCAAACATACCGTAGGAAATGTCAACTACTGTTCAATCCTCTGTTATGGTTGTGGTGTATAACATATGTGCAGACACCACATGTTAAAGGCCACACATGCTTAAAAACGGACACGGGCACAGGCAGCAGTTATTGGGCCACATAATGTTTGAGCTTCACGCACACAGTCTGAATTGACCCTTGCTGACATTATAACAAACTGTACATTTCTCAGACTATGGTGACCAAAAAGTAATTTAATTTTATGTGTGAGCAAAAATGAAGTAAAGCCTATTACAAAAACCTGCACACGAATTATTATTTTTCCATCCCTGTTCTGATGAAAAAGAGTAGCTGAGTTTTTATGTGTTAAAGTTTTAGTATAAGTTTTCATGGCTTCACAGTTTACAGGATGTAGCTCAGTTCTTGTTGTTGCCTCTCTCGATCTGTGATGGAAACATCGTCAGCATTCTTTACATAAAACCTGAATGTGCTGCATGTGATTATAAAAAGTAATCAGAGCTGCTGTTTGGTGTTAAACTGATTCTAACATTAAATCATCAGACCATTCTTTCTCTCTGTAATCGGGGTAAGAGTGGGTCATCTGGCAACAGTATATCTCTGTTCCAGACTGATCAATCTCCCTGTAACCTTAAACACTAATCCACAGGGTGAACGACTGGGTCACCGGGCTGCACAGATGCATTCTGGGTACTTGAGACCTTATAGGTCCATCTCCTGGTCATTCATGCTCCCTTCACTATTTCTTACCTTTTGTATTTTGTATTTGTTTAGGGTAATGTTTAAACCCTTAATTCATTTGTTACTAAACCTTTAATCCTAAACCAACAATCATTATGTTTTTTTAATTTAACTAATGGTAATTTAACTATTAATTTAAAGACAAAGTGGGTGAGAACTTTCTTTGCTACCCTTCAGGTTCATCGTGCATAGCACACCATATTATTTTAAGTGTTTATTTGTATAATATACCATAGCTTGTGTAACAGTGCACCACTTTCCATGTGTTAGTAGCTTCATGTTGCAGTTCACAGTTAAGCATATGAGAATTTAAAGTAAAGACCAATCTTTAATCTGAATAGAACATCTCCTTTGCTGTTGTAAATGCCCACTAAATGACTAACAGCATGTGAACATAGTTTGTTTTTTTTGGATTCAGCCATATTTCTTGTCACATACTATAAAATGATGATATTAAAAGATTTTGTGATTTTTAATTTGACTTCAAATTTGCTGACTACTATAAGTAGTGTAATAGCCGCACGAGTACAAATGAATAATTTATAAAATAAATCTAGCCATTGAAAAAAACTGACTTCAAATTGTAACACCATCAGGCTCTTCTGACAGATAATAATCTATGTGAGCTATCTGACTGCAGCGAGATAATTTATTGTGTCACCTGAATGTACAGAAAAAAACTAAAAGAAAATACTGATTAATAAAATAAATATAATAAAAGAGAGAATTGTGTAAATGAAAACAGAGGACCCTATGTGAGAGTAAAAGTGGGCGAAAAATTATGATTATTATTTTAGTTATTTATTGATCCTCCTGTCACTTCTATTTACAGTGCTGCTGTCTCTCCAGTCTATGGTAAGTGCCATCAATCCATCTATCTATCTATCTATCTATCTCATGAAAGAACTCATTTGGTTATTGACTTTCTCTCCAGATAAAGGGATAGCACAGAGCGATGGAGGGGTGTGGATAGAGGACCGTTTGGTACCTGCAGACGACCGATTGCAGGTAAACTCTGAGTGGAGGAGAAAACAGCAGCGTTCACCTCACTGTACTGATTTTTTACTTACAGGTGAAGAGTGGTGGTAAAAATACAGCACCACAAATCTTGCATTCAGAATTGGGCTTAAGTTAAAGTAAGCAAGCGTCAGCACTGACATTGAGAAAGAAAGTCTAGTTTCACTGTTGAGTAAACACTCAATGCACAGAATGCCTGAGAGCTGCACTGACTCATATTCTGTTATATTTATATATTGTGAAATGTCACATGCTACCTGAATTTTCTGTTTCCTTTTACATAAATAAAAACATTTCCACCATAAAATGGTGCAGAAACTTTCACCAGAAGGCAGGAAATTAAGTGTTTAAAGATCAAAATTTCTTGGAGGATTTCCCCCAGACCCCTCGCTCATACATCTCAGCATTGACAATATATTTAAAACACTGTTTAAGGATCTTGTCGTCTAGTTCTCGTGAACCTAATATTGCATATTGTGATCATACCTCTATGTGAATGAGACACACTGAATTGAATTTACATATGAAATTGTGTTTCACGTGATAAATAAGTATTTTCTTCTTGTCTCCAGCTTCCTATCCAGTCTCCAGATGTGTCACGGAGGAAGTTACTTCAGACGCCAGGAGCTGCACTTCCGTTCCCTCCCCTCAAGGTAGCATTGTTGTCTCCAGACAATTAACCAGCTACTGTAATACATACAAATAACACACAGTCAAAACAGTATTTCTGTCCATCTGGTGTATAATCTTCAATCAAATTAAGTTTTCCTCCATTATCTACACCTCCTTACTATTAAATTTTATTGTCTAAACAAGATTGATGGTCATAATTGTTTAGAATTGGCAATTATTTCATTGTAGTGGTTTTGTACTAGGAGCATTTTTTCACTTTTGAAGATACTACGCTGGCAGTTTCCCCTGCTAGGCTAAGGGCTAAACATGTCCTTGCCTGCACCTATTTGTACTGGACACACAGATATTAAACCATTATTCATCTTCTCATCTGACTCTGGGCACGACAAAAAACAACAGGATTTCACAAATCCTCACAGTGTGGCTTTAACAGATATCCTCCCCCTCTGTAAATAACTGGAATTGTTGCTGGTGGTTCCAACATTAGGATTATAGTAGCCTGTAGCTGTAGTTGATTATAACCACATGATTATTAGATATAGGCGGCAGTATGTTCATAACACAAAGTAAAACACACATCCTATTTGCCAATTTGTGACTCTGAAAAGTTGATACTGGAGTTTTATTTTGTGGATCTTAGGGAACACATTCCGCCCACCATTGATTGAGTTGACCACCAGAGATTGTGTTTTTGCTCGCACGGTGCTGTCTGATAATGCTGTCTCCGTCTGCACTGCACAGTGTCCAATAATGTTGTTATCTCTGCCTGTACGGTGTTGTCCAATAATGTTGTTGTCTCCGCCTGTACGGTGTTGTCCAATAATGTTGTTGTCTCCGCTTGTACGGTGTTGTCCAATAATGTTCTTGTCTCCACTTGTACGGTGTTGTCCGGTAATGTTGTTGTCTCCGCTTGTACGGTGTTGTCCAATAATGTTGTTGTCTCCACTTGTACAGTGTTGTCCAATAATGTTGTTGTCTCCACTTGTACGGTGTTGTCCGGTAATGTTGTTGTCTCCGCTTGTACGGTGTTGTCCAATAATGTTGTTGTCTCCGCCTGTACGGTGTTGTCCAATAATGTTGTTGTCTCCGCCTGCACTGCACTGTGTCCAATAATGTTCTTGTCTCCACTTGTACGGTGTTGTCCGGTAATGTTGTTGTCTCCGCTTGTACGGTGTTGTCCAATAATGTTGTTGTCTCCACTTGTACAGTGTTGTCCGGTAATGTTGTTGTCTCCTTCTGTATGGTGTTGTCCAATAATGCTGTTGTCTCCACCTCTCCTGTGTTGTCCAGTAATGTTGTTGTCTCCGCCTGCACTGCAAGTGTCCAATAATGTTGTTGTCTCTGTCTGTACTGTGTTGTCCAGTAATGTTGTTGTCCAATAATGTTGTTGTCTCCACCTGTTCTGTGTTATCCAATTATGTTGTTGTCCAATAATGTTGTTGTCTCCACTTGTACAGTGTTGTCCGGTAATGTTGTTGTCTCCGCCTGTATGGTGTTGTCCAATAATGCTGTTGTCTCCACCTCTCCTGTGTTGTCCAGTAATGTTGTTGTCTCCGCCTGCACTGCAAGTGTCCAATAATGTTGTTGTCTCTGTCTGTACTGTGTTGTCCAAATATGTTGTTGTCTCCACCTGTTCTGTGTTGTCCAATTATGTTGTTGTCCAATAATGTTGTTGTCTCCGCCTGTAGGGTGTTGTCCAATAATGCTGTAGTCATAGAAACAATAGCAAAACAATGCACAGCATTTACAGACTGAACCTTTCACGGAAACGGTGGTGACTTGAACTCACTGTTGTGTACGCAAGTGCACTGCACGTTACTGCCTTTTAAATACAGCTGTATTTACATAGGCACCAGCACCAATTGCGAGAAAACATACCTCAAAGCCCGTTTCGAGGAAACATGTCGTTAAATCCAAAAACGTAAAACAGGTGCAAAACGTTTAGAGAATGAACTACCCCAGGGTCCTGTTTCAGAAAGCAGGCTTAACAAACTCATAATTTTAACTAATCCCACTTTCTGAAATGGGGCCCAGGTGTTCAGTAATACTGTTGTCTCTGCCCAACCAGGTGTTGTCCAATGGGGAGCCCTGCTTCCTGTTCCAGGCCAGGAAGCTGTCTGTCCGCTATGAGAAGGAGAAGCAGCTGGACCTGACGGAGAGAGCCTTTTCTCCTCATATACCTGTCGACACCAGCCAGTCCATCTGCCGACAGGACAAAGCCACGTTAGTACACCTGTCTGTCTGAATGGAAAGTCTGTCTACCTGTCTGTCCTTTAAAAGCATCAGAAAACATAAATAATTTAGATTTAGTTGTTTTCTGGAGAAACATCTCATAACATAGCTCAAACAGATATCCCTCCTTCTCATATGTCTGAGAGAGCTGTAGGAGATGTAGGCAGATAAAAAGCTGTTATAAAAATAAAATTGTTATTCCAATAATTGAAACACAGAATCCAAAAGACTATTGTCCAATTTAGAGACCATTACTGTAGGTCTAGTAAATACATCCACAGAGATATGTCCGAGGTAGGATGTTGATGAAAAAAGTCCAACAGCTGTTTCTTATGTCATTCCAAATCCAAAAATATCACATTACCTCAAGTCTTTTGTCACTAAACTCTGACCCTCTGTCCGTCTGTCTGTCTTCAGGTTGGTCATGAGGTTTGGGGATGTGGAAAATTTGAGAGGCCTGTCCATCAGGTCAGTCATAATGCAATCTGTCCAATCATGTGCTAAAATGCAACTTTATAACGTTAATCAAGTTAAATGTGTGATCAGATGTTATATTCAAGGTCACACTGACAAGTCAGATCCATCTGTGGAGTTTTCTTGTAAAGTACATTTACTCAAGAAATACACTACAATTTTGAGGTGCTTATACTATACTTCTACTACATTTCTGAGAGAAACATTGTACTTTTTACTTTCTACTTTTACTTAATTGCTATATTTAGATTAGATTTTACACATAAAGTATACAGTATGATCAACTTATGGCATATGATGCATTGCACAGATTAAAGGCCCCACAGACCTCTCAGGTGCAGTGTTGTATTTTTGGGTGCATTAGCACCTCGTGTAGGTCAGTGGAATAATGTGACACCATTGGCAGGAATGTGTAAAGGTTAAAAACTGCACATGGTACCTTTAAGGCTTAAAAGTCTACAGCCATGCTAGCACCACCTGAACAATTAAAGGTAAAGGTCTCCTCTCGTCCCTCTGGCGTCAGGCTGCAGCTGTCCAACACTTTCTACGAGTCTTCGGGTCAGTGGTGGTTCTCGGTGGACAACGTCTCTCTGCTGTACAACACCTCTGAGGAGGCTGTGTTCAACGCCAGCGATGTGTACGCTCCATCCTCCTCCTCCTACCACTGCCTCCATGTAAGTAGCCTGAAGCGCTACAGCGCCCTGCTGCTGCCCAGCACCGACCACGCCCACCGCTGGTCCATCACCTTCACCAACTTCCAGGTACTTGTCCATTTACCCAGCTAACTCATTGATATCTTAAAGCTAATATATGATTTACCATAGCTGCAGTTCGATCAATGACATCTGGAGAAACTATCTATTTTTATTTTTTATTTCAGGTTTATCGAGCAAGGGCAATCTGTTGTCCCTGAACTGGTGGTAATATGTCACTCTAAAAAGATAAAAGAATGAGGCTATAAATAATACATACAGATTTAGCCCAATACAATAAATTACAACAGAAGTTTAGCCTATCTAAACACTAATGAACCAGACAACCTCATATGCATAGCTCAAGAAGCACAAACAGGCAGAATAGAAAAGACAAGATAGCAGCAAGTGTCTAAATTTAATGTTGACTGTGCTGACTATCTGTTAGCCACTTCTTTAAGTTTAAAAGAGGCATAAGTTTTAAATTCATCCATCTTTAAATTGATCCTTAACTAAACCCCTCCCTCAAATAGTGAAAAGCCAATCATGACATAGCAATAGTAAGCCGTTCCAAAACTAAAAGCACATGAGCAAAAAAAAAAGGGGGTTGCTTGTAGTGATAAACCCGCAGAAAAGGATTCTGCATTTTGCCTCAGTTCTGCACAGCTTTAAAGCTTCTTTCAGCTTCTTGTTCTCATCGTGTTGTTTTCAGCTAAAGCGGGCAGCTGTTTCAGGTAAAAAAGCTGAAAAAGCTCTAAAAGTCCACAGTACACTACACAAACATAGTGGTGAGCCATGGTGAACATAGTGCAGCGTTTAGCAGCCAAAGAGACAGATATTTCCCTCAGGAGTTGGGAGACACCTAAAAGAGAGCTAAAAGAGAGTGCACATTGGACTAACATTCATCAGGTGGACACAGACACGACTATAAATAAATGATAATGTTGCTCTGTAACTCAGCGTAAATAAGTAAACTGTTTACTAACAGGTTTGCTGTGTCAACTTAAAAGGTGATATGTAAGTGTTCACGTCTTATTGCCACTGGCCCTAAGTGACCAAAATAATCTGTTGTGTCATATTTAAGTAAAACTGACCAAAGCTTGGGTAGTTTTATGTATTTATTGACATGAAAATGGATATTTATGGAATATTTCTTGACCCTGACTCAAAAAACAAAACTATTTGTTTCACTGTTTGTTTGGATTTGAACTTCACTGTGTAAGAGGATGAATAACAATGAAGCTAAATTTTACACACATTATGAATCACAGTATGAATTTTATCTTCTTTATGTCTCTCATGTCCTCCTCAGATTCAGGCGTTCAACATCACCTCTGGTAAATTTTCTCCTGCGACTGACTGCGCCACCTTTCTG
Source organism: Micropterus salmoides (assembly GCF_014851395.1). Taxonomy (NCBI): domain Eukaryota; kingdom Metazoa; phylum Chordata; class Actinopteri; order Centrarchiformes; family Centrarchidae; genus Micropterus; species Micropterus salmoides. The sequence continues at coordinate 9,448,098 of NW_024043372.1, forward strand.
ACACCGGCCATCCTGATGGGCCTCATCACTTCCCTCATCCTGCTGCTGGTCCTGGCCTACGCCCTGCACATGGTCATCCACCTGAAACATATCGAGCATGACGACGAACACAAGGACGACGTCTACTTCCCCCAAAACACTGAACAATGCTGTGTGGAAAACTTTGCTGAGAAAAATATTCTGTAGAGAGATAATTAGACACTTCAAAAAGAGTCACAGCTGATTTGATGCTAACAACTGGCACCAAACCTCTGGTGTGATGGTATACTTTCAGCTCAGGATCAGATTTTTAAATATATATTTCTAGTTTTTTTATTTGCCTATTTGTGAGTTTCTGTAGGCCTATTTGTATTTATAACAAATTTAATAAAAATATGGGTAAAAAATATATTTTGTTTTGTTCCGTTTCCCTCTTTGTAGTAGGTAATTTTCCACCTGGTTTCATTTCAAATTTTGCTTTTTACAAAGTCTGTTTAGTAAAATATAAAAACAATAATCAAATAAACCTGTTTAGTGTACAAACAAGCCGGATGAATTTCATTAAAATGTATTGGATATATATAGTCCACTCATGCAAATAATTATTTTGATCAAAACTCAAATAGTTTATTTCATCACATGCGCATACTCTTGAGGCTGTGCAAAAATGCTAGTGTGCAATAAAGAATACTTAGAAGTAAAATAAGAATTAGACTTGTAGAATTGTATTTGTATTGTATATAAGATAAGAAGATATAACTTTATTGATACCCCACAGAGGAAATTCACATTGGCAAAGCAGCACAGGGGAATGTGAAAAGAAAGGCAAAATACAATAAATAATATCAATACATAATAGAAATACAAAGAATAAAACTTTAGCATAAAAAAATATAAATACATGGAATAAATTATGTAATATTGAATAGTTTGGGTCTCCATGTGAATAAGACACGATTGGTGTAACTCCAGTTCTGTCCGCTGGGTGCCAGTAAAGTTGTGTAAAAGCGTTGAAGGAACCATATTGTACACAAGAAGAAGACGCACATGCTGATTTCAGAGAAAGTACTGACAGATAATGGACCAACTTTTGTGAAAATAAAAAAAGTACACGTTGTTTAACGCATCGGGTTTATTCGCGAAGCATGCGTGCTATTAAGTTTTGACTCAGAGAACTGGAGGCCGAATTAAAACTCGCCATTGTGCCAGTTTTCTCTCCGGTTTAGCTTTGCTGTGTAGCATCCTGGCTAACCGGTGTAGCTGTAGGACAGATCACAACCAGCTGACTTCAGGACGGGGACCCCCCCACCTGCCGTTGACCGTGTAGTCAAACCCTGCCGTCCTCTTGCTGCCGCCTGGGACTTCATGTTTAACCACCTCGCCGCTGCTCTTACGCTGCTTCCCCGCCGCCTGCTCTCTTCCTGGCCGAGGACTCTGACCAGAGCCTGCCGCCTCCTCGGCAGGATGGATGCGGCCGTGGTGCGGTGCCTCCCCGGGGAGCCCAAACTCACCATCTCCTTCTCTCTGGACGGCAGCCACAAGCAAATGCTGCGGGACCAGGACGAGGCTCTGGGAAAGGTCCTGGCCCGGATCTCCAACAGCATCACCAAGAGCCAAGGGAAGGCGAAGAAGTCGAAGAAGAACAAGGGAGCGTGTGAAAGCACCGCGGAACCCGCCGTGGTGAAGCTGTACTACGGAGGGGACGAGGTGGCCGACACGGTGCTGAACTCTGAGGCGTGGCAGGACGGAGCCGTGCTGCAGGTGGGGGACGTTAAATACTCGGTGCAGAGGAACGCGCCCACCTTCACCACCGCTGAGCTCCCGGTGTCCCTGCTGGCCGGATTCCCCGTCTGTCCCAATCTGGAGGTGGAGTTTGGGAACCTCCAAGACTGCGAGTTCACGTGGTATAAAGAAAATGCCCCAGACACAAGGTAATAACACTGAAACAGTAGATATATTTACAGAATGAAACTTGCAGTGTGACAGTGTGTTAAATCCTAGATCAGTTTTTTTCACTATAGTTCTGTCCTTAAGGAGCACAATGACAGAATGTATGATTATTTTGGTCATGGGTTTCATACACTTATGTAATAAACCACCTGAAAGCAAAACATCAGATGGGTGATCCTAGGAAAAAATCTTATGATGGGGTCCTTGACAAGAAAAAGTTTGAGAACTCCATGTCCAGAGTCTGTAATCTGCAATATAATGACAGGGTTTTCTAATAATCTGCTGCCTTCATGTATAAAACAAAACATTGTTACTCACTCCCACTTAGGGGTTTGACAGTGAATCATTTTTCTTAATTTCGTTTTAATCTTTGTAAGTTTTTAATCAGAACACAGCCGATAAACAAGCCAATAAATGTTTAGTTTATCACACACACCATGTATGTAAGTAACAAGAAACAGCAGTACACAAATGCCAAAGAAATATTTGATAGTTTGATATCACTGATAATTTAATATCTTTTGATGGCGAGTCGAACAGAACAGACAGAAGAGGAAGCACCTGACTGATAGTTCTGAAAAGCCGAGATTATCAAATAAAAGTTTATTTATTGGTGTATATGTTGGCTCGTAAGTAACAAGAGGTACATAAAAGACATTTGAGGTAAACTAAAAGCAGGTTCTCCATGCATAGTTTGTTCACCAAAGAGCACTGAGTTTATCTTTACATTGTAAAATGTCCTGCTGAGCACACATTTTGGTCACATTTAGAAAACATACTTGTTTTTTTTTTAAATATATAAATACTGGCTCATACATCATCATCATCATCATCACCATTTTAAACTCAGTATTAATGAGGGTATGTGCCTCAGACATCCAGCATCAGCCAGGCTATAATCCAAGGTCGTGTCTACTCTGTCATACATTTTGTCAGTTTGACAATGAGACAAATCAGAGTGATGAAATGATGGACTGTAGAAAGTGTCACCAGAGCTGGGCCGAATAAATTAATCTCAGATTTAATATAAATCAGTTAAAGACGTTATGGGACATGCAGCACCTTGGTCCTTATTTTTCTCTTTTTTGTTGTAGCTCTGAAGCTGCTGAAGCAGTTCCGGGTCAGGACGGCGGTTGGACAGAAATAGGCTGTGGGAGAGTCCACGTCCCGTCCAATCAGGACATCGGCTGTAGGCTCAAACTGCGCTGCATACCTAAAGATGGAAGACGCAGTGGCCCGGCCAAGGAGCTGGTCTCTGTGGGAGCCGTAGAGGCCGGCCCAGGCGTGTGCACGTTCGACAACAGACACGCGTACACTATCAAAGAGGCGGAGTGGCCGGCTGTGAGGGTGGTGTCGTACAACATCCTCGCTGATGTCTACGCCCAGACAGAACTGTCCAAGACGGTGCTTTACCCGTATTGCGCCCCCTACGCCCTGCAGCTGGACTACAGACAGAACCTGATCAAGAAGGAGCTGGCTGGGTACAACGCCGACATCATCTGCCTGCAGGAGGTCGACAAAGGTAAGTAGTGCTGAAATTACTTAACAATTTTTAAAACTGTTTTCATTTTGGCTGGATTTGTTATTTGCCAACGTAATTTTCAGTCAACACAGAAGCTGTGGCAACAGTTGTTTATGTTAATCAAATAAATATGTTGATTTAAGAGTTATGTCTCTAAGTCGTCTTACAGGAACCTCAACTCAACTTTATTTATACAGCGCATTAAAGTGCTTTAATGTAAACACAGATTCTGTACAGATACAAACATTTTACCATCACCTGTCAACATTTTGGTGGAAATGTTTCTGTTGCTGTATCCTGGAAGATCATATTGTTATACATTAATCCGACAAAGCTCTGGTTGGTTGATCATTTCTCCAACCAGGAATCAATCAACATATAAACAGACGGAATCTCTGAAAAAATCTGAGATGTGGGCAGAAATTCAAAGCTCTTAAGGTTATTGGTAGTTAAGAGAAAATGCTTTCACTTAACAAAACTCAAGAGCTCAAAAGGTCATACTTTAGCAGTTTAACTTTTAACAATTACACTACAAGATCCTCTTAGTAACAATACATGTATAAATTGTGTCTTTGTGGTGTTTTATCTTAAATCTCTTATTCAATTTGAAGAGATCAGTTGGCTGACATCTAATTATATAACATGCCTTTTAATTGCTTTCAGTTGTAATTGTAATTAGCTTGTGAGAATCTATGCTTAAAACGTTAGGGTCTCTACCTTTATGCAAAGTACCATCATCTGGTGGATATGTGAGTCTGACAGACGTACTTCATGTTCTCTGGACTCTTTAGGGGTGTTCATGGACAGTCTGACTCCAGCTCTGGATGCTTTTGGTCTGGATGGCGTTTTTAGGATCAAAGAGAAGCAGCATGAAGGACTGGCCACTTTCTACCGCAGGTCAGGTCTGCAGGCATCCAGAATCTGGAGAAAATTGTTGTCTGTGTGTTTTTAGTGTTGTCTGGTGCGGCCACAGTTGGGTGTTCTTGTTCTGGGCACTCAGGATTTGATCAAGTCGTCTTTCTTAGGGCACACGAGTGACGTTCCCTTGCTGCCAAATTAACAAATGACACACATGGGCCTTTATGTCGTAGGATAAAACTGGCTATCATTTAAAATGTATTGATACCCAAGCCAATATGTCAACAAGCGGTGGCAACATTTACTCCTTTCTTTAAATAAAAAAATAATTAATAGCAAAATAGTGGATATTAAAGCATTTCATACATTTTTGCAATTTGGCGCCCCTGCAGTTTCTACCGCGGTGTACAAGTGCAGTTCGTAAATAAGAACAGCTGAACGTGTACATTTGTTCTTGCATTACTTTTTATCAAAAACTAGGGAGTGTACAACTTTGTTGATACAGCCAAACATCAAATGTAACTGCTCCGTATTTGTATAGCGCCTTTCGAGTCTTTTCGACCACTTTTACACTACATTGGCATTCACACACATTCATTCACTGAGCTCAAACAGAAACTAACATTCATACACTGGTGGAACAGCCACCAGAGGCAATTCTGGGTTCAGTATCTTGCCCAAGGACACTTCGACAGGAGCCGGGGATTGAACCGCCGACCTTCCGATTAACGAGCATCCCGCTCTATCTCCTGAACCACAGCCAGTGCAACTACACAAGACATAGAGAACCAGCTAATTTACTAGTCTAAGTCCAGCCTTTTAATTCAGGAAGCTGACACCAACACGTGGAAGTAGGATAAAAAAGCCATCAGACTGGCCCCGCCCCCACAGAAACACCCACCCATGCTGCAGTCAGACTCCTTTCTTGTCTGTGACAGAAACTTGTAACTACAGTACGATGTAAAATCCAGGATTAAGTCAGATGAAAATGTCTTTTCAGGTCAAAGTTTCAGCTGCTGAGCCGTCATGACATCGTGCTGAGCGAGGCATTGACCTCTGACCCCATCCATTCTGAGCTGTTGGAGAGGGTTTCTGCAAACGGCGCTCTGAGGGACAAGATACTGCAGAGGTCCACCGCCCTGCAGGTACTGCTGTTCACCTGCTGTATTTACTAAGAATCATTTGGAAGCAAACCCCCTCTTCATGGGTCAGCTTTGTGAATCTGTGTTCTGACACTTGTCTTCTTTCTCTGCAGGTCAGTGTGCTTGAGGACCTGAATAAACCAGGCAGGAAGGTCTGTGTGGCCAACACTCACCTGTACTGGCACCCGAAAGGTAGAACAACCCTTTCCTCTGTATGAACACACCTGAGTCACTGATGTAAGAGAGCAGAGTGATGATCTGTATCCATAATGTATGCATTCCTAAAAACAGAATTAATTTCCTTTTTGAAGGAGGGAACGTTCGCTTGGTCCAGATGGGCGTGGCTCTGCAACACCTGAGTCATGTGATCAGCGAAGTTGCACCTGGAGCCCCTCTGATCTTTAGTGGTGATTTTAACTCCATCCCTAACTCAGGTAACTCTACACCAAAAGGCAAGGCCCCAGTAGCCTAGTCTCTGCCAGCGTTCACTTTTTGTAATTTAACAGTGTTCATAGGACTTTTGATCTTTAAAAGTACATTTCCTGTTTTGATGCGAGCTGTGTGGCGTCATTGCTGATCTTCTCTTCCTGTGTGCAGGTGTGTTCAAGCTGCTCAGTGAGGCTGTGGTTCCTCTGCAGCATGCAGACTGGAGCAGCTCGGGGCCAGAGGAGTCCTGCAGTATGGAGCTGGTCTCTGCCTTCCCCCCGCTGTTGAGCGCCTGCAGCCAGCCGGCCTACACAAACTACGTGGGAGGATTTCACGGCTGCCTGGACTACATCTTCATACAGCCGGACAGCATGCAGGTACTAATACTGACGCTGATACTGCTAATATGAATACTGATTACTCATACCTGCCACATAAACACTACATATTACATTAAAGTAAAGTCTCAACATCCAACTTGATGCGTTACATTACCGAACATTGTTGCAAATCTAGGTTTTTATTTTTTATTTGCGTCTTTATACTGTAAACATTTGCTCATTCTTCAATCAATATGTTGCATCCTCTTCATTAATTTTAAACACTGGATGGCTATACATATTTTACATATTTTCTATTATATTCTATTATATATTTATGACTCTTGACTTGTACAGTAGTTTAGGCATCACAACACCAAGTCACATTCCTTGAATGTGAAAATCTACTTGGCCATAAACCAGTTTATGATTTCTGGTACTACTGTTACTACTGTTACCACTACTAGTACAAACACTGCTATTGTTATTACCACTAATGCTAATTGCAAGTAACACTGGCAGTAGTAGCAGTGCAATGCAGGTACTACTGTTACTACAACTGCTATATTTACAGTGGATAGAAATGCAACCAGGTTATTTGAGGGGTTTTATTTTTTATTTTTCCCCCTCAAAGATTTCAATTTGTTTTACAATTGAATTGTTCACATTATAGGTCACATTAAAGGTGGAAAAAGTTCTCACATGATTTATCTTTGTCTCATTATTTTACATCCACAAGAACCTGGCATTTTAACAGGGGTGTGTAGACTTTTTCTATCCACTGTATGTGTTCTGTTGTCGATGAAAAGGTCCAGACAAGCTCCATGTTGGGTTCTTACTGTTACATTAAAGCAGCTATAACCAATATTTCAATATTAACCAGGATTAGGTGACTACTTGTAAGTGAAAATGGATCGGTCGTTGTGATAAACCCACAGAGAATTATCACCTGACTCTGCAGTTTGCCTCGGAGCTCATTGTTTTAGTTGTTCATGCCGAAGGAAACTGATTTGATTCACTTATCAGCCCTAAAAAAGCCGTCTTTACGCTGCCTGCTCAGCATCATGCTGCAGACAAAGTTAGAGATGGGCAGATGAACATAGTGGAGCATTTAGTAGCTAACATATTAGCTAGTTTCAGCTAAAGTTAGTGGAGACCAGACCAGAGGGTAAATATTGTACTTACATTTGCTAGATGGACTCAAACATGACTTCAATTTAATGCTATTGTTGCTCTGTATCTGCTAGATGTGTAAATAAACATCAGCTATTTGTTTAACTTAACTTAATGTTTGCTTTAATCTTTATAAGGTGGTGATAGTTTATTCTAAATCAACATGCTCACAGATCTGTGTGGCGAAAACCTAAAACAGGAACTACAGTAGATTCTTAATTGATACATGACAGGCAACGTTAAAGTTGGTCTCAACGCTTCAACCCTTCCTCTGCTGAAGGAGGAAGTAGGAAAAATATTTTATCCAGCAGTTAAACTTTTTAAAATGAACAATATTTGCATATTCTTGGATAAATTTCCCAATGAAGGAGGAGGAGTTGATCCTAAACAAGAAGCTAACATGCTGCTGTGTGTCTGTGCAGGTGGAGCAGGTGATTCCTCTGCCCAGCCACCAGGAGGTCACCACCTATGAGGCTCTGCCCAGCGTGGCTCACCCCTCCGACCACATCGCTCTGATCTGTGACCTGCGCTGGAGCCCATGACCTCTGACCTCCAACCACCTGGACAAAAGGCACGGGAGAACCGGACCATCAGTTGCTCCTGCAAATACACTCAGACTTTGGATTTCTTTGCCCTTGAATGAAGTCTGAGCGTTGAAACTTCTCCTGCAGTGAGAGAGAACAGAAACCTGGACGAGCAGAGAAATTATTTCACACAAGAGAACTGTCTTAAATTACAATATGACTGAAGTGTTCATATTTTATTATTCACAGTACAATAATTATTTCATTTTAATCACTGACATTCAGTGTTGCAGTTGCTACTGGAAAAAGTAATGAATTGCACATTGCTTGTTTACTTGGTACGTACTCTAACAGAAAGTCGCACTACTGCATCATACTAGGTTGATAATTATTGTCAGCCTGAGCTCATTATCAACAAAGGTAATCTGACTCTTGCTGGCTTCTTTACACAATGGCATGGTTATTAAATAAATATTAACATTTTAATAAGGGTATTTATTATTACTGTTATTTTGCCCCAATAAGGTTGCTCAGTGGTCCTTTAAGTTTTTTAAATAAAGAGTCTGCAGCATTAAAGTCCACACATGACTCTTTGATTTTAATTCTGATATGTCTAAAAGGCAATAAGAGAACGTGTCCATTGATACGGTAACGGACAATTAAGGTGCTCTGATTTCTGGTGACTGTTTGTTTCGGTCAATTTAAAAGCGCGTCTCTCAGGGCAAAATATCCTCATCTCATAATCCTGGTGGTCTGATCCTGTCATGGAAGAAAAAAGCGATGTTACAAAAATAAAAATACACTCAAATAGAGATATTTAGTAAAAGATGTCACATCTTTAAATTTAGAATTATGAGAAATCAAATATTTGACTAAGTCGATTTATAAGTTTGGTGATAAGTCAAAATCAGATATTAATTAAAAATTTTAATTCAAGCTCTTTTCGACCCCAAAGTTTATGATTTTGATACCTTCAGCCCGAGACGAGAGGAATGTCTCCATTGATGAGGTATCACACCAACAAAGATGTTAACGCGGATGTAAAACCGGAAGTGGGTGAACAAGCTGTCAGACTGTCATGTTTTTTCCTCATATGTAAATGCGGTGTGTAGACGTCGGTCATCCCCGAGTGCGGTTCATCCTCTTTCCATCGCCACGCTGTTTTTCTCTGATTGGTCAGAAGTGGTGGAGCAGGAGTGTTTGGGACATACCATAGTGTCGAATGTCAGGGGCGTAAAGAAAAATTTAAATAAAGGTTACTGAATAGGTGGGACAGTTGTGACGATATAATACATGTAAATAATAAATAAAAAATAATAAACATTTCTCACATTATGTTTGTATACTTTAAGGACATTTTAGTTTTTCAGTTAAGACTCAGGTGTAATTTAACACCCCCGAGTCAGTAACAGCTGTGAGAGGCACAACATCAAGTTCACCAGACTTATCCACACAGACCGGAAACTGGATGATTTGGCCTTTAAAATAAAAGCATAGACATTTTTGTTGAGTGTCACAGTTTAGAAGGAGCATTCAAATACAAATTTAAGAAGTAAATAATTAAGTTTCGATATAACAAGAAAGTTAAATAAACTAATGACAGAAAAGATAACCATTAGTGATCTCAATTTAGGATTTGGCTTGTTGTTGCTATTATATAAAAACCAGAGAGCTTATCTCAAAGTTGTCTCCTTATAAGATAAGTTCTGTGTGTAGCATGAAGGGACTACAAACTTTGTTTTCTTTATACAAGATTGTGTTGTATATTTAATAAAATAAAGAAACCACCTTGATACCCTATATTATGTATTAGGCCTATATATTTATACATCTATGTAGGATGTTACTGATTCGGCTTTTATTTTTATTTTACATTCCTCTGCTGCTGTGTCAACCTGAATTTCCCCTAGGGGAGATTAATAATTAATAATACTTCTTTTCCTATTTTATAATGCTGTTCTATTTTATAATGAGTATGGCATTTTGTATAAGTGGTAGATCTTAGATTTAAAAGGACATGTATTTTTTTAATCTGGGTGATTGTAATTATTTATTGCCTTGTTGGGTTGCATTTTTTGAAAGGTGGGTGGGGATCAAATGCCTTTTTTGTCCAGGACACTTCAAGCCAAAGTAAAAAAAATAAAAATAAAAACAGTGCTAAGGCAGAGTGATAAAAGTTTTGTGTTGCATTATTAACATTGTGTTCTGTGTTAAAAGTTAACCAATAAGATATGGTCCAGTAATCTTTGAAGAAATTGCAATAATACTGTTCAGGCTGATGAACTAGTTAATAGAACTAAAGGTCAAAAGACTCTCAATTGATGAGTGATTAAAAAACATTGTTAAAACGACTTGCTGAAAAGAAAGTTTTTTAATTTGAAACTCTGCACCGGATCTTGTTTGTGTCACGTTGTCTCACTTGACGCTGATCAGCTGGACAGGAAACCAAACAAGGAATTCGGATTTAAACAGTCTTACGTGTCATTACCAGAGTTTCAGTGATTCAGAAATCTCCAGGAGACTTTACGTGAACGGATCCCTGTAAGTTTTCATCCCTTTTACTCACTTTCACACAGACAGAAAACAGGAAAGAGGATGCTATTTAGTTAGTAGGCGGTTTTTGTTTAACTGCTGAATTAAGTCAGCAGCAACTTAGCTAGCTTAGCTAACGTGGGTGAGCTAACTACAATCACTGCAAGTTAATTTGTGTCACAGTTCAAAACATGAGCACAATCTGTATTTATCTCCGGGCTGGTAACATACAGCCTACCCACGTTCATTCATAAATTACCGCAGTTTACGGTAGAGAAAACACTGTATGACTGTGATGCTAAATTGGCTAAGTTAGCTGCTGCCGCTGAGCCCCCGTTTTATCGTCTGTGTATGTTGCAGTTTTGTTGCCATTCTAAAGAAACTTAAATAAGACAAGTGCACTAACATGAGAGCCAGACTTCATTGAAGAATGACTGAACTCTTGTGATCTGAGGTGACGCCTCAACTTACAACCTGAATACGGTTCACAACACTTTGGTATTGCAGGTTAAAGTAAACATTTGCTCTTCTACTAGCAGTTAGCGGGACTTTAAACGTTGAATATGTTTCAGAGTCAGAACAATCAAATTAATTTAAAGTTACTTGAATTGGTAATCCACCACAGAAACCAGCATGTCAAATTTGATGTTATGTTCTCACAGGGGCGTCGCATAAACATCTAGACCCTGTGTCCAAGCATTTTCTATGGGCCCCTCCTTTTCATCCATTCATCCTCACATTTTGCTCCCTGATTCTGTCAGCAAAGCAAAAATACAATCCTACTGACACTGTTTTTGTTTTGGTATTAAAATATTTTGTGCCTTGCAAATAACACTTGTGCATGTCGCTGAATTTACTTAGCGACGACTCCCAGTCTGTTTTCTGCCGCTACAGTTGCTTTTCACTCGCGTGTTACTTTCAGTAAAACATCCACCTTTTTGTCGGTCCATGGGGGAAAAAAAAAAATATATATATATATATCTCGGGTGTGGTTCTTCATCTGTAGTACATCATTCTTTTGCCAGATCTTGTGCAGCTGTCGAGTAGACAATGTCAAAAACGTTTGCCTTCATCAGTCACTCCTCTCTCCCCTTCAGGCTGTTTGCTGTCTCTTCATTGATGAGCTTTGGTCACCCTGGTAAGGTTTGTTAACGGCAGAAGAATGAAGGCTTTGATCCTGGTTGGGGGGTACGGGACCCGGCTGCGACCGCTCACCCTGAGCGTCCCCAAACCACTCGTGGACTTCTGCAACAAACCCATCCTGCTGCACCAGGTGGAGGCACTGGTCAAGGTACAGAGAAGGCCTGAACACACGTCCTCAGACTTTACTGCTGCCTTTTCATTTTGAGTTTATTGAGGATAGTTTTTCACCTTGTGTCTCTCTCTCTTTCTGTGTGCGTGCAGGCCGGGGTGGACCATGTGGTTCTGGCGGTGAGCTACATGTCGGATCTGCTGGAGAGAGAGATGAGAGTCCAGGAGAAGAGAGTATGTAAAACAAATCATCACACTGACACACTTTTACAGCCGTGATACACATTAGCACACTGCATGTTTTAATATTGTACAGGAACACAGCAGTTTATTCACCTTTGAGGGCTTTTTCCTGAAGGATCAAGTCACACATTCCACAAAAAGAAAACATTTTTCAATGAACCACAGCGGTGTCAAGTCATGCGGGTAGCTTTTGTTTATTCTCAGAGATTTGATCTCCACCACATTACAAGAGAGATGGATGGAATTTCATTGTCTCTCAAAACATCGAACAACATGACATTTAACTCTTCTCGACACTTTTCTGCTACTCTAAATGCTTGATTGACAGTCTATGTTGTGAGTTAGTGAAAGTGAAGATTACATTAACGAATCCCCATTTCCCCCTTTTTATTTTAAATGCCAGAGATCCATATTTATTCATCTGTGCGCTCAGATTTCCACCTTCCACCTCCTTTTTACCTGCTGTATGACTCCTTGAGAGAGTCATTTTTACCTTTTGATAAAAAATCTAACGAGAGATATATTTTACAACACCTTTTTTATTATAAATCCAATCCGGGCAAGATAAGTAGTTTATTACTGTAATAATTTGTGAATTAATAGATTAGTGAATCACCAGAAAGTTAATCACTAGCAATTTTGATTAATAAGTAATAATCTGGTTACTGCTTCTACAATTTGAGGATTTGTTACTTTTCTCTGTTTTAAAATTGTTAATTGAATATCTTTGGGTTTTGGTCACGTAGTTGGACAAAACATTCGAAGATGTCAACTTGAACTTGCGATGACCACAATTTTCGTTGAAGTTAGGGTCTTCGACTGTGTTAATTGTTTTGTTGGAAAAAAATAAATAATAATAATCATTAGATTAATCAACAGTGTAGACAGTTGTTAGTTGCACCCCTAAAGTGGTTAATATTAATACTAATTATATGAAGAGGGGACTTGTGTTGGTGTCAACCGTAGAATATTAAAGGCTTGTGATTATACTCTGAATTTTTCGTCTTGGGAATCTGATAAATTAAAAAGTGTCCTG